>NC_049904.1:3761510-4061510 GCF_001411555.2 Juglans regia
CTAACTTGCACTATCACTCGAGTTATCTGCTTTGGTCATATTAGAAATTCTTTTTATTTCTTCTTTATATTCATTCCTTTTAGAAAATGATCATATTACTATTGACCTTTTTGGTCAAAAATTAAGTTTAGATTTGCTTCAAAATTTGATATTGATACAAATGATTTTTTGAAATCTTTGGTTTTTGCTAAAATCAGTGATTTCAATAAAAGGTTAGTTGATAATGTTTGCTCTGATCTTCCAAATGCATTCTGGCATAGGAAGAAACATATTGTTACTTTACCTTATATTAAAGATTTTTTTGAGAAAAATATCCCCACTAAAGCTCGACATACTCAGATGAATAGTGAAACTTTAGAATATTGTAAAACAGAGGTTCAAGATCTACTTGCCAAGAAGATTATTAGGCATAGTAGTCTCATTGGTGTTGTGCTGATTTTTATGTCCAAAAGAATGTGAGATTGAGAGAGGGACATCTCTCCTAGTTGTTAATTACAAACCATTGAACAATGTCTTAGGGTGGATTATATATCATATCCCTAATAAGAATGACTTGATTCATAGGCTTAGTGATTCAGTAATCTTCTCTAAGTTTGACATGAAATCAGGATTTTGGCAAATCCATATTAGTGAGTCATATAGGTGTAAGACTGATTTTACTACCCCCTTGGTCATTATGAGTGGAATATTATGTCATTTGAACTCAAGAATGCCCCTAGTTAGTTTTAAAGCATTATGAATGATATTTTCAATTCATTCACTCATTTCACCATTGTTTATATTGATGATATTCTCATTTACTCTAAGTCTATTATAAACACCGGAAACATTTACATTTATTTCTTGAAATCATTATACGCAATGGTCTTGTTGTTTCTGTTAAAAAAATAAAATTATTCTAAACCAAGATTAGATTCCTTGGTTATGATATTTTTTAAGGCAAAATTTGACCTATCAGTCATGCTATCGAATTTGCTAATAAGTTCCCTTATGTTATTGTTAATAAAACCCAGTTGCAAAGATTTCTTGGTTCTCTTAACTATGTTGCGAAATTCTACGACGACAAGAGGAAATAATGTCGCCCACTCTTTGAGCGACTATTTCCAACCCTCCTCCTTGAACTGAAATTCATACTACTCTTATTAAGCAAATGAAAATGCATGTTAAAACTCTATTGTGTCTTGGAATTCCTACTACTATTTATTTCAAAATTGTTGAAACAGATGCTTTTAACATTGATTATGGTGGTAGTCCGAAACAAATTGTTTCACCAGGCCCGTTTGAACAAATTCTTCGCTTCCCTTCTAGAGTCTAGAATACTGCACAAATTAATTATAGTACTATTAAAGAAATTTTATCTATAGTACTATGTATTTCTAAACTTTCTAGAAGATTTAGTCAAAATTGTTAAACCTGATTTAAAACTGAAAGGGGTTTCTAGATCCTTTCAATTTACTTCTGCTTGTTACACTATCAAAGATACAGAAGTATCCAAAGGTAAAGCCATAAAGGAAGAATTTAATAAAGAAAAAGAAGATGTTTTCTCTTTATCCCCAACAACTTCAGATATGGTTGTTCCTATTCATCACAGCCAATTAACTGTGATTAATAGAGCCTTTGAAATTGATTTGATTGCTTTATATAATGAATATAGTTCTGTTAAAATTGTGATAAGAGAAAATCTTGTTATGCTACTTTTTCTGATTTAGAAAAACTACGTGTTAAACGAAAATGGGAGGTCAAATGTATGCCTTGCAAAAGCATATATTATTCTTTGACTTCATTAAAAATTATTATGTTTCTAAAAATAGTTTGAATGTTGTTAAAACAAATTTTATCAAAGAAGAAGAGAAAACAGTGGTAAGATCTAGTCATCCCCCTTTTGAGACAGTTATTATTTTTCATAAAAGAGTAGATATAAATGTTTCTCCTTTAAATTACCCAATACTGATTCTAATGCTACTACTTTTACTGAAACAAAGAAGATTATTAACCAAAATAATTTTGTCAATGAAACTCTTCATGTTATCGGTCAACAATTAAATTGTATTGAAAAAAAATTTGAAAGCCTTGTTTCTACCACTAAACCTAAAAGTCCTTTGATTATTTTACTGGAGATAATGCAAGGTCCCAATAACAAACCAGCCAATACTCTTGATAAACTTAATCAAATGCTTGTTGAATTAAAGAAAGAACCTTCTACTAGTGCTTTAAGTAGCAAAGGTAAAGAAATGGTTTTTTTTTTCTACAGAATAATCATCTTATTCCGATTCCTCAGACAATAAAGATATTCTTTTATTCGAAAAGAATTTTGAAAAGAATTATTCCCACTCATGCCCTAAACGCTTTCTCTAGCAAAATGGGCCTTATAGACACGGTTTTCGGGATTCACTTTATGACTGGAGTGGCACCAACAAAGACAAGAATAGAGCATTATTAGCAAAGTACCAAGGAAGGATTGGAAGATAATTCAATGAATAAGAATGAACAGATATAAATCATCTACAAGCAGCCAGAAATGATGGCTCTGGTACCAAAAGTGGGTGGAAGGATAAAGCAAAAAATAAGTAACCTAATCCCATGACTATTACAAAAAATTGGTATTCCAAGTCTACTCCTCCCGATTTACAGTTTGAAGAAGAATTTTTCAAACTCAGCATTCTCTTTCTTCTGAAAAATTGTATGAATGAAATCTTGATGGATTATCTAAACAAAAAATCTTCAATACCATGAACAAGATGTCTATGGTCGCATTTATTAATAACTACAATCTCCGTCAAACTAAGATAGTTGATTTATTAACTACCGGATTCTCTAGGATGTTTCGACATTGGTGGGATAAACACCTCTAAGAACAAGCAAGATAAACCATTAGAAATGATGTCAAACATGATGATGATAACATGCCTATTTTTTTATCAAACTATAGGAAGGGATATCCATGATGGTATTAATGCTTTGACTTATACTATTATTAAACATTTTGTTGAAACTCCATCCAACATTACTAATTGCATTAATGGTTATCTAAATAATTTGAGATACCGTCAAATGTCTGATTATATATGGTATCAGGATATTTTTCTTTCTAGAGTTATGCTTAGAGAAGATAGTAAGAAATCATATTGGAAAGAAAAATCCATTGATGAATTATCTCATTTATTTGCTCACAAAGTTAAGGATAAATTTAATAATATCTCGACTCTTTAATTATGATAATTACACCTACGGTGATATTATCAATACAATTAAGAAACTTGGTATTAGTATATGCAATTTGAACCAAGTATCGATGTAATCATAGTAACAGTAAACAATATCAGAATGAATGAGTTATAAGGTGTACTAAGAGAAGATGAAAATGAAGCATGTTTAATAGTAGGAATACTACTAAGAGTAGTAAACCTATTAGCTATCTAATGGAGTGGCAGACTCATTTGTAATAAGCTTAATATTAGGAATTGGGGGAGAAGTGACAATCTTTTTCCATTTGTTTTTTTTTTCTTGCTCATGGTTGCGACAAGAATTCACAAGTAAGAAAATCAAGAATAAAATTTTTAACATTTTTTAATATATTCAACATCAAAATCATATATACATATATGATGATTGGAGAACAGTTAAGACAATTACAAAATAGCTATATATATATTTATATGAATAAATGAATGATATTCATCATCTCACAATACACATCTTACTTATTTTTAAAAAAATTATTTTATTTATATTTTATTTTTACTAAACTAATTAAATTGTTCTACTTATCACCAATACACTATATAAGGAAAAAAGAAAAAAAAATTAAAAAATATGTGATATATTTATATAGCCTTTATAAAAAGCTAAATAGAATTATTCATGCCCCCCAATGGTCCCTAGCTACATTAACAATTATTCCTTTAATTAATCTCCCACCTACCCGCCAAGACCGCCTCAATGCGTACGTGTACGTCTTGTCACTCTTGTGAAAATCGAACTGGAGCGCGCGGACCTTTTACTTGATCATTTTCTCTCATAATAATGATTGGGTTATTATTCACTATTATCCATCTATTATTTTTTTTATATTTGATTTTTTTTAATTTTTTAATTTTACTTAATAATTAAGAAAATAATTATTAATAAAGTTATATATTTTTAAAATTTTTTTTTAATAATTAAGGATATTAAAAAATAATAAAAATAATAAAATATACTTTAATAATAAATGAATTGTAATAGGATAATAAGTGTATCACTACCCTTTCTGCTAAACTACGTACAGTGCCGGACGCGCAATTGAGTAATGGTTATGCATGCTGATGCAGAATACGTACTAATTCTTTCTTGGACATCATAATCAAGCAAATAATATGGGCTCTTTCAATGCAACTTTCCCAACAAATAATCTGGGCTCTTACATATACATGATCACCGGCCATTACTATTCATTTAATATTCCTTCCCACCTAATAAGACGGTACCTAAATTATCCCGTAGGTGAATTAATCCCCAGCAACGGTTCCTGCATACCATTATTACTACTACTATTAATTCGATCATTTGCAGCTAAAGCAAAAGAGTTCATGCGCCTCCGACAAATTCAAGATCATAAAGAAGAGAGAGAGAGAGAGAGAGGAGGAGCAGGATTGAAACATGCAGTTGATAGGGCGTTGAGAATATTAACAGCACCTCAGCGGCGAGCATTTATTGAATGCATGTAGATCTCTCTGGTTTACGGCCACCACCTACAACTTGTCAAAGTCCATACATGTTGATCTCATGCACATAAGGTTTCCCATTCTCTTCACATGACCTGCTATACCTTTCTCAGCTGACCAAAGATAGATAATTAATTAAATCTCTCTCTCTCTCTCTCTCTCTCTCTGTGTATATATATATATATATATGATCGTGTTGAGGTTCTTGATCAGAGCAGTGGTGAGACAGTAGGAGAAGTGTTGAGGTTCAATTGAGAGCACTACTGTACTTTAAAAAGCGGGCCGGATTCAAGGAAATGGGCATATTGTCATCGATGACAGGGTGGAGGGGACGGAGTGGGTTTGGATCAGCTTCAACTGCTGAAGAGGTTACTGAAGGGATTGATGCCAGAAACCTCACTGCTATTGTCACCGGTCAGTTACCTCTACATTTCTATATTTTATTACCAAATTAATTCCTCTTATTCATTTTTCTTTTTCTCTTGTCTCCATTTACTTGATTCCTCTTCTAATTCATTTAAAATCGCCCCTATTTCTTGCATTGCTAATCGATTATAGTGGTGACTAACATAAGGCTCCATTTGAATTCAAAAAGTTTCATCTCATTTCATCATTACAACTTTCACAAATTCTCACATAAAATATAAAAAATAATTAAACTTTTTCAAATCTCAAAATAATAACAATATTTTATTCAAACTTTCATTTAAAACCATCTCATCTCATCTCTGAATCCAAACCAGCACTTTAAGTTGACAAAGATATCAGTACGGTACTTTCACTATTTTAATCTAGTACAATCTAGTCATGTTAACTTATTTTAACAAATATAACTTGCTCATTAATATATGGAGCTTTTTATAAAATGCTAAAACAGGTAGAACAATACCCATATATGCATTATGATATTATTGCTGTTAAACACAATATTATTGGGTGGTTTTTCTAATTAACGGGCCAAGGAATATTTCTAATTAAGTTGGATCTATATATGATGTCAAGATTTCCTAATTTGTCATCAGCTCCGGCCACAATATTATAAAATCATTTCTAATTTGTTTTAGTCGAATCCCTGGCCAATGTTTTCCCATTTCATGAGGATTCGTTTGATCTTGTGATTTTATTTTTGAGAATTTGCCTCATATTTTTGAGAATTCGTCTCTTGGCCGGGATCCCCATTGATTGCGATATTAGTGATTAGGGATGCCCCCTTGGCCAGCCACTACTATACCAATTCCCAGCTTGCATGCACAACTGTAGCTATCTATCTATCTCTGCCTTTCCCTATCCCAGGAATTAATATTGGTGGCACGACTATATACATATATACCATGCATGCAAGGGAAGTGGGGTTGTGGCCGGAGGCCTGGGGTCCCCCAACCAGTACTCACGCTCTGATCTTCTTTATTATTTTCATTTTTAATTTAAAATTATTTTCAAATTTGAAATTATGATTTTTTTTTTAATTTTTAATCTTGGTTTTTTATGTGATAAAAGTTTTACACGTCGCAGTACTATTATTGGCTACGATCGTTTATTTGCATGTTTTCTATCATTACAACGCTATCTCCTAAAAGCATAAAACATGAGAACATGTTGATCATCTGAGCGTCATGTGGATGTTCATGGCTATTAAAAAGAGGGATAACGACAGAACAACCAACTAACTGGTCATGTCTATTAATTATTTACAACGCGGCTACATGTAGGCTGTATGATAAACTAGCTAGATCGATCTTGCGTAGGACTAGAACTTAAAGATCAGCATGCAGGCCAGGCCGATCCACGTACGACGTCATGATATATGAAGATTGGCCGAAGTTTAACATGATACTCGGATTTAAAATATCTTGAAATTCATGCGCAAACTAATTAAAGTGTAGGAGAAACAGAAATTCAAATGAGCTTTAAATTATTGCATGCATCAATAATAATTATGAGTGCATGATCTATATATATGTTAATAGTTTTCAAGATCATGTACTTCGTTCAATTGACTCGACTGAAGTTTTGGGTGAATAGTATGGATATTCAAATGAATTGAGAACTTAATGATCGATGTAGGTGGGGCAAGTGGAATTGGCTTGGAGACCGTACGAGTCTTGGCTCTTCGAAATGCTCATGTAATCATTGCTGCCAGGAACACAGAAGCTGCTAATGCAGCGAAAGAGCTTATTCTTGAAGACAACAAAACTGCGCGTGTGGATGTTCTGAAACTCGATTTGTGCTCAATGAAGTCCATTAGAGCATTTGTTGACAACTTCATTGCTCTTGACGTTCCCCTTAACATCTTGATGTGATCTCTCTCTCTCTCTCTCTCTCTCTCTCTCTCTCTCTCTCTCTCTCTCTCTCTCTCTCTCTCTCTCTCTCTCTCTCTCTCTATATATATATTTATATAGTTTTTTACCAAACTAAAATAAATGAATTCTATACAATTAATTATATTTTCAGAAACAATGCCGGTGTCATGTTCTGCCCCTTCCAGCTTTCACAAGATGGAATAGAGCTGCAATTCGCAACAAATCATCTTGGTAGGTAGCAAATTAAGTAAATTCCGGTCGGTCCATCATGTCGTCCCAATGACCAGAGTGCTGGTTAGAATTTTCTCACTTTTCACTTCTCAGGCCATTTCCTCTTAACAAATCTTCTGCTGGAGAAAATGAAGCAGACAGCAAGAACAACCGGAATCGAGGGCCGGATTGTCAACTTGTCATCAATAGCACACCACCACTCTTACGCGCATGGGATTCGATTTAAGAGAATCAATGATAGCATTGGGTACCTATTTGATCATCGAAAGCTTGTTTTGCTTTTAGTATTTGAGATTCTCAACTATGATTTACTGCAACACAACTTCAAGTCTTCATCTCTAATCACTTAGGATCCAAAGGTTAATAAGAAAGATCAGCTTGTTATGGGGGTCTGGGAATTAAGGGGCGAAGCCTAATAATTAATTAAACTTAATTAGTCTCGAATTATCGAGTAAAACAAACTAGTCATAAATTACAAGTGAGCTTCTTAAAGAATTTCGATTTTCCAAATAAAAATATATGGTGAATTTTATGGTATATTAGTATCATATGCACGTACAATCTGTATATAATTAAGATATATTATATGTATATGTATATGTATATGTATATGGACACACTTAATTATCATGAGCGGCACTATGATTCTGCCCTTTTTCATATTTGTTTCAGTTATTCTAACAAAAAGGCATATGGACAATCCAAACTAGCAAACATATTGCATGCCAAAGAGCTGTCTCGTCGTTTTCAGGTAATCATACTGTGATCTTTCATCTTTGGACAAAAGCTAGCTAGCTGTAACGAAATCTTTATTATTATTTGTACCATCTTTAATTATTTAGAAGACAAATATATATGTTGCTGATAGTTGTCAAATATGGAAATAATTTGTATAGCAATTAATAGGGTATATAAGCGTCGCGCACTCCGTCTGAAAGAGCAGTTCTACTACCAAGAAGTCTTCTATTTTTGCACACCTACACACCCGGTGACGTGACATTGTTTTATTTAAAAAATATAAAGACAAACATATCGGCATAGAAAGGAAGGAAAGTTTATCTCTCAGCTCTCGCATAGAAGGAAAGCAATTGATTTCGGAAAGAAAAAATCTACTTAGCAGCCATACACCATACATCTGCTGAGGGGAAAAAAAAAATGAGTTTTTCTACTCAACAAGTGTGTGGTATAAGGTTGTTGAATAGAATAACTCTTTCGAAAATTAGTTGTTTCTATCCAATTATGGCTGCCCATCAAGAGTATTACCAATTAGATAATGATAGACTTTCTACCTTCTACCACCCATTCACTACTACCTTCTGCACTCATTCGTCAGAAACTCGCTTGTTAGAAACTTTGCTTTATGTTAAGGAAAAGTAATTCTACTTAGCATCTCACACATCATGTACCATACACCACACTTCTTTTAATTTTTTTTTTTTTTTTATAACAAATATATATATAGTATACGAATGATTAGTAGAACAACATAATTAGTTTAGCATGCATAAAATAAATAATTAATTAATTAAAATATGTAAGGTGTGTGATATGGGATGATGAGTAGTATAACCCGGTTAAGAAAGTGACTAATGAAGTTGAATATTTTTTTAATTTTTTTAATGATTAAAGATGTTTGAAAAATAACAAAAAATAAATAAAAATTTTAAAAACACTATAGACACGATCAGCAGTTCAAGCTGGGCGGCCCCTAGCATTGTCTTTATGTCGAATCTCATACAGAAATAGAGGAGTGTAGAGCAGAGTTTCTGATAGGCGAGTTTCTGACGAATGAGTGCAGAGGAGTAGAGGAGTGATCCGGAGAAGCTTTTGAGCATGCAAACTGAAAAGAAAGAAATTTAAAAAAATAAAGTGAGTAGTGAACAGGTGGTAAGAGATAATAAACTTATCATTATTCTTAGAAATTTGGCAAGTTTATACTATCTGTCTCTCTCCACCTTGTAGATAGCGGAGCTTTGCCTCAAAATCAGGCATTTTTTTCATTCTTTCGATTCCACTCTCTTAATTTGTCTCTGTTTTTTCACTGCAAACCAAACAAAACCTCTACCTATGCTACTTTCTCAAAAGCTTGAGAAACGTGAGTTGTGTGAATCTAAGTACATGGGTCCAAATTAACCTATTCAATGCATATGCAAGTAGGTAGATCCAAATCCAGATCCTGACCCCACCTTTCCAAGCCCTTCATCCTTTGAAGAACATACCCATTTGGTTCATATCTCCAGAACGCCGACAAAGATCCATTTCTATCGGAAGGAGCATTTCCGTAGATCCTTTCCGTGACTTATGATTGCTTGAGGATGGTTTCCGTCGAACGACTGAAGGAGAAGAGAACTTCCCTCCCAAACGTGAAGAGAGCTTTGCCTATGAGATCAAGTCTTTCGAACTTCTAGATAATTAAAGAAATGAGAAGTTTTAAACAAGGGTGAAATTGACAATCCACGCCTAGTGACGTGGAGGATGTACAAAATAAACGGGTTTCTTGATACAGAGCTGCTATGTACAGTCGCCGGCTACAGTCGGAGCGGAGTCGGCTGACGTGGATGTTAAAAAAAAAAAAAAGATACACAAAAATGAAAATGAAAAACAGAAGAAAATTCTATTTTTTTCTTTCGTATTCCAGCTTTCTTTCGTGCTCTGGTCAATCATCTTCGGCTTCATGGTGTCGTTCCTCTCAGATCTAAACTCTGCGTTTGCTCTGGCAGCGTTTTAAGCTCTATCGATTTCATCTTGGGTTTAGGCTTCTTTGCCATATACCTAATCGCCGTCCCAAACATAATGGTTAGGTGAATCTTCTTTTCCCCAACCTCAATTCACTACAATACACTCTCATACGATCATACCCGCCCACCTATAATCAGAATTTTAGTCAAAAATTAAGAAAATTAACAAAAATCAAATGAACAAAAATATAGGCTGAAGAATTTTGTGAGGCAAACGAGAAAATGAAAGATGGCGCACAACAAGAGAGAGAGAGAGAGAGAGAGAGAGAGAGAGAGAGAGATTCACAAAGCTATAGTTTTTATATTCAATTAGATTTACCCTGGACGCGTCGAGGAAGGGAGGAGGCTGCGCTTCGAGGAAGGTTCGAGCTCCTCAAACACGTTAAACTGAAGAAACTGAGGAGAGAAACTAGGGAGAGGGATTATGTGGTCGTGTGCGTTTAGTTTTTTCGAAACGGTGCGTTTAAATTTTTTTCCACATCAGCAACGTTTACCCACCGTTTGCACGAAGCGACTGCATTCAGCATTTCTCTTCTTGATATATAGGATTTTCCTTTTGCAAATGAAAAATTCTAGTTTCTAATGGTACATTCACTACTTTTTAAAAAAGAAATATTATTTTTAAGGAATGGTTTGGATTCAGAGATGAGTTGAGATGGTTTGTAAATAGTAGAATAAAAATTGAATTATTTATTATATTTTGTATGAAAATTTAAGAAAATTGTTTTGAAATTTGAAAAAATTAAATTGCTTATTATATTTTGTGTGAAAATTTGAGAAAGTTATAATAATGAGTTGAGATGAGTTAAAATGGATTACAAATACAAACGAGGCCTAAGTATTTCTCTATCAAATATGATTGTCAAATGACTTGATAGGTATGTTTTTCCTTAATAGTAATATATTTTCCACTTTTTTCCACGACATGAACTTGATTAATTTGAGCTCGTTGAAGAGGCGTCCTTTTCTATTTCTCCTTGCCTTTCTTCCACTTTAGACGGTCCCTCTACCTATTCCCTTTATACGTACTGGCACTCGAAGCATTTTACGTGAGTCCTTGTTCTTGACTTATATTATTAATTGTTTCCTTCTATGATCTTGATTGCACTTCGCTACAAACCCTTCACTGGCCTGGAGAATTCTCAGAGGTAAGAAGGTTTCGTCAATGGAATGTCTAAAGGGTTGTCGTAGATTGGTATCTTCCCCCAAAGTAGTGTTGTAACCAAATATTCTTAGAAAGCTAGCTAGAAATTGTAACCAAAATTTCCTTTGATCTCCTCCAAGATACAAATTATGACAGACTCCGTGGGTCGTTTGTGCAGAGACAGGATATAGAGTGAATTTAGAGTTTTTTGTTATTCGAGACTTGCTATATGTACCTTAATGACACCAAAGCATGCATGCCGCAATGATTCTTCATTCATAAAATATGGTGTTACGATTCTACTTCAACTAAGTATGTGATTGGTTTGTAGTTTATAAGCCCCCAAGCACCCTTCCCTTATAAGCCAGTTTTCAAGAGTGAGTTCTACTTAGTAGGTTCATAACAAATGGTATTAGAGTCACCCCACGTATGCAGTCCATGTTGGCACTGTTGCAATCGTGTGGCACAGGGGGTGATGCCGGCATAGCAATGTTCATCCGAAGCTAGGAAAGACCTAACGCACAGAGAGCCAGTGTGAGCGTCAGGACCGCCGTGGATGACGACTGCGGAGCGTGGTGGTTGTTACGATCCCACATCAACTAAGTATGAAATCCGTTCGTAGTTTATAAGTCCCTAGGCACCCTTTGTAAACCACTTTTCATAGATGAGTTCTATTGGATTCATGACAATATGGTACAAAGTCCTGTTTGCAAGAACGAGAAGAATATTGATTTTCCCTGCACTATCTCGAGTTCTGCCAATATTCATTGCCATTAATCATCTTCTGATCTAGCTTCTTCAGCTTCCCGTACAACGCCTCTATAACCAAAAAAATCTCACCCTTCGTAGCCATATAATAGAAAAATGGGAGTTACAACATATTTATAATATGAAAACATTATAACCAAGTTCCCAACGGGGAAAAAAATATATCATATCTTTGAATCACATGATATAGCGCCCATTACTCAATTGTCCTAATTCATTGAGCATGTTTAATTTCAACGAAATGCAGGAAGAAGGTATAAACATTACAGCGAATGCAGTCCACCCAGGACTGATAATGACTCCTCTAATGAGGCATTCTGCCCTTCTGATGAGTACGCTCCATTTCCATCAACACAGAATGCATGATGAGTAGCGCAGCACTCAAACAAAAAAGAATAAAATTAGCTAGCTAGATGATATTCTTTTGCCATAACTTGGTCATCTTAATTTGCATGCAGGAATCCTAAAGGTGTTCACCTATTTCCTATGGAAAGACGTACCCAAGGTAGATTGGCCATGCAAGTTGTTGGATCTTTTCTTCTTAACAAGTAGCAAATTAAGGATCATGTTGAATGCTTTGGCTGATCATGATGAGAAATTGTTTTAGTCCTGACTGGAATTTTGTGTTTATAACAGGGAGCAGCCACGAGCTGCTATGTGGCACTCCACCCAAATTTGAAAGGTGTGACTGGAAACTACTACGTGGACTGCAATGAAATGGGGCCAAGTGCACTTGCAAAAGATCAAGTGTTGGCTAAAAAACTCTGGGACTTCAGCGACGAATTGGTCAAGTCGGCTGCAAAACCTTGAATACTTCTTCATACATCATGAGGATCTGCAGCTTGTTATAAATTTGATCGTTTATATTTGCTATAAACTCTCTTGTTTCATACCCCAAAACCAGCTTGATCCACTTTATAGTCGTTTACATCATATATATATATAGTGTCAGGGAGTGCCATTTAAGCAAAATACATCATGATTTGGTTATTGGTTTCGTATATGTGAAGAATTTGCACCGTGTCTGTTATATATTTAGATTTGAAAAATTATATTTGTAAGTTCTTCATTAATGATAAAGTATTGATTTGATTCAAAAGAGAATATCATTCTGAATTTTTTTACTCTTTTTGAATGTCTCAAAAAAAAAGATATATATATATATATATATATATAAATCACATGATAAATAATAAATAAAATACATAAGAAAAAGAAGTTGCTAATGGGGCTCGTCGTCCTCCCAAAGGCAGAGGGCCCTCACCAAGCAAGCAGACGCAGCCACCACGACGGCGGCAAAGACCGGAGGTACGATGAAGTCAATCTTGGACTTGCTGAGCAGGTGGGCCGGCAAGCAGAGGATCTCTCCCATCGCGTCCAACGGCAGTCTAACTGACCCTTCCTTCTCGTCGCACGCTGTGGATGACGAGGATATCGCCGACACGAAAGCAACCTCTGGCGCAAAGGAGGCCACCGCCACTATCACTGTCAGGATAGCTGTCCATGTTGCAGCGTAGACGATTAATGGCCACCGAGAGGTAAGGGGCGCGATTATGGAGGTGAAAACAAACATCATCGTCCTAACGTTGGATTATTAGCTAGTGAGTTAGCCAGAGAGACACGATTGAGTATATATACAGAGAGAGAGAGAGAGAGAGAGAGACCTAACTCACAGCTGCTTGTTGGGAATTGGTAGTTTAGGTGTGGGTTCGGTTAGAAATTACGGAGAGCTACTCCATTGACAAGAATTTGTTGTACTTTTGGGAATATACATACGTGTGTGAGTCGTGACAGTCGAAAAACAGACAGTTTGGCAGTTCTGTACGATGTCTGTCGAAAAGTCAAGCAAGACCAAGTACGCTCTCTCTCTCTCTCTCTCTCTCTCTTCTTCTTTTTTTTTTTTTTCAAGTTGATTTTTTTTTTTTTTCTTTGCAAGTGTTGATATTGTTATATGGTAGTAGATCATTGTCAATAAAATACAGAGTTCATAAGTTCAGAAAACAAAGGGAATTATATAATAGAAAATTCTATATACTATATTATCATCTTCTTTTTATCCTATTAAATAAGATGTGGTATATTTATCATTATTAAATAATTATTTATTACATTCTTTTTTATCATCTAATGG
Organism: Juglans regia; assembly: GCF_001411555.2. Classification (NCBI taxonomy): domain Eukaryota; kingdom Viridiplantae; phylum Streptophyta; class Magnoliopsida; order Fagales; family Juglandaceae; genus Juglans; species Juglans regia. Next base: position 3,775,526 of record NC_049904.1, read on the forward strand.
TAATGAATGTACTATATATTACTTAATATGATCAAAATAAGATGAGAGTATGATGTATAACATTACTTTTTTTTTTTCTTTTTTATCACGTTCAACATATGAGATTTAGGCATGGTTTGTTTTCGTGAGATAAGATGAGTTGAGGTAAAATTTGAATAAAATATTATTATAATATATATTTTTAATATTATTTTTATTTTAAGATTTGAAAATATTGAATTGTTTATTTTATTTTGTGAAAAAATTTGAAAAAATTATAATTATTAGATTAGATGAAATGATAATGGTTATGAAAGCAAACGAGACCTTACTTATTATATTTTTTCCTTTATTAATTATGAAGAGAAAAAATGTTAGAAAATGGAATGTGATCAAAAGTATTGAGTTTTTTTAACGAGAAATGTTAGTATGTCGTCTGAGTTTATTCTTTCATTTTGATCGTTTATGTATTTTTTTTTTTTACTTAATAATTAAGAAAATAACTTTTAATATATTAGTATATTTTTCTTCTTTTTTAAAAATATTAAAATATATATAAAAAAAATTATACAAGCGGCAGCCTAACACTACTCTTTTTTTAATTTCTTGATGATGATTCATCTTCCCACAATGAGTTACAGGAATTGAAGATAACAAATTAATTAGCTATTATATCTTATCATAATCATTATCTTCTTTGACTTCTGCATTTATATTTTATCGCCAAGTTGAATTACTATCTTCAGACTCTGATGGCTGTTGAGTTGTCACCGTTTGGTGCAAGTCACATTTCTTGAGACAAATCATTACAGAAAATATATTTCTTAATTGACCTCTAATCTCCACCTTTCCTTGTCGTTTGTTTCGATTATTCTTTGCCATCATTTAGGTTAAAGGTTGTTGATGGATTGGAAGTGGTAGGGGCGGATGGTGGTGGGACCAAAATCTATTATAGTGTTGACTTTTCTGAATACATCTGTATGAATTAAAATGTAAAATATCACGTTTCATTCTATTATCCATATTTTATTTGAAAAAGAAGAAAATCTTCATGTTTTTTGAATTCCCCCGTTGTGTTATAGTAACCCCTCCACTGTGTCTGTGTGTAGGTCTGACGCAATAAAGAAGGAAAAAAGCCCCAACAGAGGATGCCTGCTTTTGCATCGTACAGAACAAAATTCATTAAACCAAGCCAGACATGCTGGGAACAAAATCCCAAATGCATTAAGCACCATGGGAACTAGTAAAATCTTAATTAAGAATAAGAACTCAAAAATTAAATAAACAACCCAGCACATGAAGCCAAATCCAGAAAAGAACCACAACCACGTTTCGGCAGGAAAAGCCTGATTGCTAAACCTCCAAAGTAGGCTGTTAAATCAGCTGCAAAATCTCCAAAGCTGGCTGTTAAAATCAGCTGCTAAACCTCCAAAGCTGGCTTCTTTAATTTAAAATCAGCGTTCAGATCCACGAGGGGGAATCCTGGATGATGACCATGTCGAAGTAGACCTTGAACTGCCACCCCCACCAAATGACGACCCACCTGAGGATCTGCGGTCATCCCTACGCCACTTATCATCAGCTTGGGATATTCGGTCATCCTGTCTGCCTCCACCCCACCGATCAGATTCTGGAGGTGGAGCCTGCCCGGAGCTCTCAGCTCTCTCCCGCCTGAACCTTGGGACAAATTTTCCAGGTGCTGGTGCTGGTGCTGGTGCAGGTGCAGCAACAGCTGGAGCAGCAGATAACAACTCCGTTGGGGTGGCCACAGTGGGAGGCTCAGAAGGCTTTAAAGGCCCCTCAGTGAACCTCCTCAAAAGCGCTTCTCTCCTTTGCCTCTCTTTTTCTTCCAGTTCTTGTTCTCTTTGCCTCTGCTTTTCTGCAATCTCGTCCAATTTTGCTTTGCGCTCGGCCTCCTCCTTCCTTCGCCTCTCAGCTTCTGGAAGTCACAAAACCACAAGAATTATACATTATGACATATTAAGAAAGACAACCCATTTCTCTGATCCAATGGTAATTTACATCAGCAAATAACTGGGTAATGAAAAAGTAAATACATCACCAAAATGGAACACGTTAATTATCAAAGCAATTCATGGTAACAGATGGTAAGAGGGATGAAGCATTTCCTTTATCTTTACAAACTTATAACTGGACGGAAAACAAAAAGTTGTGTCAAACAGAAGTAATTTACCTTCGCGCTTCTGTGCTTCCTCCTCCTCGTGCAATTTTCTCTGCCTTTCCTCTTCTAAACTCAAATAAAACTTCAACTTCCTCATCTTCTCTCTCTCTTTTCTTCTGGAATGCAAGATTTGTGAGATTCGCTCCTCTCTCTCCCCTCTCAATCTGGCATATTCTTCTTCCCGGCAACTGACAACCCTTTCTTGAAATATTTCCTGCACCGAAAAAAAAAGAAAGGAAAAAAAAAATTCATAGTTTGTCAAGGCACAAGCCAAAGACTGCCAAAATTACAACATATTTAACATATTTACATTTGTGTGCTGTCATAAAACAGGATGTGGTAAGCCTGATGAGAAAATAGAACTCCAGAATAAAATGGGAGCAGAACAGTATGAATTCTGGGAACCACTTCCAAGACGCACACTTTATAATCAATATAAGTTCAGCAGTCTTAATTACAGACCAAATCAGGTACTAACCTTATTGTGCTTAATTCGAGCCAGCCTCTCCTTCTCCTTTTTCTCTGTATCATGGCGCTGTTTGCTTAGTTCAATATCTTGCTGCAGAGTACCACAGAACAACCGGTAAGCATAGTGATGAACTTAAGGGTCAGAGGGGGAGGGGACAGGGGTAATGATTTGTGAACAAGAATCAATTTGCAGGACATGATACGAATGAAACTTTACTATATGCAAACAAAGTACAGAATGGAACTTCTCAAAAAAGAGATCTCCAAATTTGCAAGAAAGCAATCCTTCAGGATGCTGCAATAATTTTAGAAATACCTGTTGCTCGTGTTCATGTAATAGCTTCTCCTCCACTAAACGCTGTTGATATGCAGCTTCAACCAGGGGAGCAGCCTCTTCTCTTTTTGCTCTCTCCAAATAATCCATGGTTTTGGCAATTTTCTGCAATTTCTTTTCCATTTCCTGCCTTTCTCGGAGTTGCTCACTCAAAGTCAACTCCATCACACTTTGCTTCGTAAGTTTTTCCTGTATTGAGAAAATGTCAATACTTTCTGAACCTTTGCTAAGCAGATAAAAATAAAATAAAACCACTCTTCAACTCACTCCCTCTATGACCGGCTTCTTTCCTTTCCATTTAATACGTTGTGCAGCTTCCTGAAGAAGAGCTTGGGCTTCTGCAAGTTCCCGCTCCTCTATTTCCCTACGTATCCTTTCATTCTTCCTCTCCTCATACTCAGAAGCCAGTCTTTTTCTTTCTGCTTCCTCAGTTATCTTTTGTAGTTCCATCCTCTTTGACTCTTCCAGACGTTCCTTCAAAGACAAAAAAGATTCCTTAGGAAACAATTTAATCACAACTAAAGCTTAAAACATCAAGTTGCAAGGCACAGGCAAGAATATTAGTTTACAAAGAACCTTCTCCAGAAGTTTGCGCTCTTCTTCTTCTTTGCGTTTCTCAATGAGGGATTTTCGAGCAAGTAGTCTCTTATGTTCCTTATCCACAATCTCAGTTAAACTGGGAAGCAATTCACCAATTTTTGAGGCATTTCTAGCAGGAGGATAAATCATTGCTCTAGCTTTATTTAAAGTTTCTGCAAGGGTGGCCAAGTGATCTCTTAAAATCTCTGACTCAAGACCCTGAAAAACAAGAACAGCCTAAGTAAGCCACATCCACACCATGAACTATAAAAACCAACTTCCTTTAAGGAGGTGATAAAGCAGAAAATTAGAATTATCGCCTTAAGAGAAGCCCTTCAAACCATTAAATCTGCTGACTATGCAGCACACCATGTATGAATTTAGTACCTTAGCATGGCCAATCACAATGTACATAGCAGTACATCCATGATCATCGGAGCAATATTACCTTTCTTCCTTTGGTGTTAGCTTATCTAATTTTCCTTAGTGAATGATTCAGTTAGAATGGTTATCATTCCAGATGGACGTGATAGATTATGTCAATACAAAATCTAGAATAGGAATTAAAACAGAAAAATTGATATTACTAAATACAAAGAATCACTTGTTGCTCAGGATAATCAAAGCCAGTAGGAATGTAGCTCAAGTGCAGATCAAATGCTTGTTGGGAAACAGATAGCAGAATATAAACCCAACACAAAAAACAAACACCACAACTAGTGTAGCTGGTGTAGCTCAGCTGAAGATGTAGATATGCGGAAATGGAGTCTGAAAGTTGAGCAAGAACTCAGGCATGCAAAAGCATAGGATCCAACATCAGTTTTTTGGGTATTCCACACTAGCTGACCCACCAGACCAATTATACAATTTTAAGTCCCATCTTGAACCTAATACCAAGGACCAGGTGAGAGAACAGTCCCTATATATAGGAGAAATTCAGATACGGCCTAAATAGATGCATTAATATGGCAATTACCAGTGAATTGAGGCATTTCATGACACAATCGATAATGAAAAATAACCACGGCCAAAATATAACCTAACAACAGACGCATACTTAAGACGGTTTTTTTTTCATACCTATGAAAACAGTAAAACTACATCCAAGTAATTATCCAACTTAAAATAGTTCAATCGAGGAAAATCTGGTTTGTACAGAATTCCCAAACATGCACACTTTAACACAAGTTACACCTGCACCCCTGTAATGTGAATAAAAAATAAAACTCTACCCCCCCCCTCCTCCTTCCAGTGCCCCTCCTTTGTTTAAAGTTTAAACAATAAAAACACTATAGGAAAATGGTCATACAAATACAGCAAATCCACCCAATCCAAAATGGTTCTCACAAAATCAAAGTTCCCAAATGAACCTAAACAGTTGGTGAACTAGTACCAAAGTATAGCCCCCCCAGCAAAGGTTTGCAGTCCTATCCAAGCTGACAACATTGGTCCACCACAATTTTCTAGCGGAGTTGCAACTTAAAATGCCAAGTAGGAAAATTAAAAGAAAAATACTATTTTTACCTAGATTATCACCTATCAAACATGTTTATCTGTACCATTTCAAGAAACGGAAATGCTCAAGACACAGGATAAGTGGACAGAAAAGCTTTACACTGTTCACATGAACAGCAACTTATTTTTGTCCTCCATTTTTCCCCCATGCACTTATCCCATGTATGTACATGGTGCTTCAAGAAATCCCAACCTAGCCATGTGGACCATTTATCATCACAATTTGGACACTTGTATTCAACAGGTTGGGGAGGCAACCAAAAGCACAAAGTTTGAAGGCACAAGCATAAGCTTACCGTGTTATCAAAAATAACAACACCCTTCATATGGTCCACTTTCAAGGCCACAAAATTATACTTGACTGCATCCACAGATATCTTTTCCACAACAGAAATATCAAAAAATGGAGTCATCTTGGATAAACTTTCAATCTTCATCATCTGGTACACCCGGGACGCCTGGAAAGTGAAAGGGCAGCATATTGAAAATAAAGACCAAATGCATGGAAAGCAATAAATTTATACCCGAGAAACTATAACCATCAAGACAGACACAAAAATGCACCTGCTGCAACAATCTCAAGGTGGTAAGCTTTTCCATTGCGGGAACATATTGAGACAATTGCAATTCTGGGACAGAAGGAGCCGACAAAAGCTTGCCCCCAAACTTTGAGATTTTGGTCAACAAGGGCTGAACTTTTGAAGCAAGATCTAGAGGGAAAAATTCATGTTCTAAAAGATGATAAAGGTCCTTCACTTCTTGAATCACACAAGACATTACACCTTTGGCAACCTGCAATGATGCCCAGAATAACTAAACTTGATTGAGAAAAAAATATTGTAAAAAATACTTGGAAAAAGGTTCAATATCAGTAAGTTACAGCCTAGATTATTTCCCAAGTAAACAGATAATTATGGATCTCTTCAGAACTGGAGGGTTGTACTAGAGGCAAACACATTTCAAAGAAAACTAGGTTGCCAAAGAAGTGAAATTAGAGGCACGCAACTAATGAGAACATTATATCACATAAAAAATTCAAGCATGCTTAAGTGGCCATATCAGCAACAAGCGTTCCCAACCCATTGAAAAAGAAAATCATATAATAGGACCTCCAAATAGGATCAAGATGCATACGGGACTCAGGATGAATATTCCCTTATCAGGATGATTTAGCATTGCCTTACTACAAAAGTGAAGTCCAAAATTTCTTACTAACTTTGTGATCAAGATCTAAGCATTCCCAACCCACTGAAAAAGAAAATCATATAATAGGACCTCCAAATAGTATCAAGATGCATAAGGGACTCTGGATGAATATTCCCTTATCAGGATGATTTAGAATTGCCTCACTACAAAATTGAAGTCCAAAATTTCTTACTAACTTCGTGATCAAGATCTCTATCAGCATTTCATGGAGAGGAACTGCAGTCATGGCAGAAGGCTAAAAGAAAAGATAATTTGTTTAAGCTCAACAACAACCAAGGCATTCACCAATAACAAGGGGTACCAATTGCACCAACTAAACAGCATCTATAAAAAGGACATCTTAAAGCCGAATGTCAATAATCTCGAAAAATATTGTCTAGTCTACAATGTACAAGTATATACTGAAAGCCATCCACAAAAGAATGTATGCAATATTCACCACAAGAATGAAACCAATAACTAAAAAGGAACAAAGAGAAGCATAGCCTAGAAAAGAAGAATTCTTACTAGTTCAGAAAGGAGGGATGACCTTGAGAGCTGGGAAAAACAAGAAAGGAACAGAGAGAAAGTAATCAGAACTGCAAAACTGTATGAATCAAGTAAAATGAGACAAAATCCAGTTAAACAATTTCAGTACCACGTCTTTGCTCTCAAGTTTAGACTCAAGATTAAATCCTATGAGATTAGCCATTCTCAAGTTCCTCTCTTTCTCATTCTCTATATCCAAATGAGATGCACCATGGGTGTGATCATAAGTATTTACTGAAAGGGCAGCCAATACTACAGATGATGCTATCAATTGCAAATCCTTCTGGCTCAGGTTCTTATTGAAGCTTTTCTGTAATAAGAAAAGCCTGAACCATGCATAAGCATGATATAAATGGCTAGAAGAAATCCAAAATATTTCAGTTAGCTTAGCATAATAAACAGCCATCAAGGATGATTTGGGCGTCTTCTTAACCATACACATCAGTCCGTGAATATCTTCAATAGATCGAAAGGCTTCCTGCAGAAATATGCAGAAAAATATTAACAAAAGAGATGCGGTTTTTAACATGACTAATAGGCAAATTGTGATTTATTTCTTTGTTTACACTCAACCAACCTGTCTAAATGCACATAATAGTAAAAGGAAGATAGTAAACCTGCCAGAGTTCAAGTTCAGTGGCAACTTTTAGCTGCTCAAATCTTGTCTCAGCATACAGTTGCAAGCTTTCTGGAGCTGATAGATCAGGCCGGTCCCTCTGGTCTCGATACTTATTGAGATTTGCCAAATGATTCCTTATGATCTCACACAGCCTGCGAAACTCTGTTGTTCGTTTGTATTGCTTACAAAACTGGAAAGCTCGATGTGCCGTCATCTACACAAAATTTGAAGTTTAATAAAGCTTCATTTAATCCATTGAAAGTGCAGATTACTGAGTGCACCAATAAGATACGCAAAAAAATACAAATAAAAACTCAAAACACAGAATATAGTGGTAGATAAAAATGATGAAATAAATCAGAAAATAATGAAAAATGATGGATTTTTATTCAAGCATTAAATCTTATTGGATGTAACATGCACACAAAAAAAACCCTTGGTTAACGAATAAACAATATAAACACAAGGGGCAAATAAGTAATCACATTCCACTTATACTACCTCATGCGGTAAAACTAATCATTTGAATAGCTTGCTCCTTAATGCTAAAGTTATTAAACAACACATCCTCATCCTTCCGCGCCATATCATATCCCAAAGATGATGAAATAGGATGAATGGAGATGGTATTTTGTAAATAAGTACCTATCTTAAACATATTAACCATTTCTTTCTTTTCTGATCATCTAAAAGAGGAACAAAAGAAACATATTGTTCTTTCTTCAACATTCTGATCTCTAGTGGACCTCTCAGTAGGACTCAATTTCTTCCCAGAAACAGATGATTACTTATCTGCTTCTTACATTTTATTTGCTCTTTCTTTTCTAACAGATGGTCAGAGGTTCATTGGGGTTCAAATCCATTAATCTAATATACAGCAGATATTTTCTCCCAAAATTGTGCATCTGTTGCTTCTCTGGCTGCAGACTGGGGGTAGAATCACTCTTTGTAATCAAATTTTCTTTCCCACACAAGCCAAAGGGAAAATTGGTGAATTCAGCAGGTTTATTAACCACTTTCCTCTATCTTGAATTTGAAAAAAAAAAAAAAAAAATTCAAGATTACTGATAATGGTATGCTATAGCAGCTTCTAAAATGCAGGCATTATTTATTAAAAAAAAGGCAGTCAACGTTCATGTTTTACTTACTATTTAACCAGCAATTACTTTTGAAGTGTTATAAGCCAAGTCCAGAAGACCTTCACTGTGACTAAAAGATGTAACGCATTTTTTTATCGGTAAATAAGAATTTTATTGATGATAGAAAGTAGGCATAGCTCAAGTACATGGGTCATATAAAAGAGCAACACCTATGCATGATTTCCTAGGGATAGAAGAAAGTCATGAATATGCAAAAGTAATTACCTTATTTAACACTTAATATAAACACAAGGGGCAAATAAATAATCACATTCCACTTATACTACCCCTCAGGCAGAAAACTCATCATTTGAATGGCATACTCCTTAATGTCAAAGTTAGTAAATAACATGTAAAAATACAACACACAAGATCAACCTTTGCGTGTACTTAAGATATAAAAAGTTCCGTTGTTATTATTATCTTCTATGGGCTGGAGATATAAACTATGCCATCAAATATCAAGAAAAAAAAACTGTGATAATTATTTAAAAAAAATAAAATATAGCAATAATAGTCCATGTAAGGCAGTCTTTTTTATAAGTAGTCCATGCGAGGCAGTTATAAACTTAATGAGTCGAAATGCAGCTCCCCAGCAATAATACTAAAGGAAAGGATTGTATTTACTAACCGCATATAGTGCTTCCAATTTTGAGTTGTTTCGTAATATTTCAAGCACTGTTCTATACGTTTCCCAAAGAAACTTAAACCATGGTGTCACAAGCTCCCGATCAGATCTATCTTTTCCTTTCTCTCCACTCACATAGCTTAGCATTAAGTCTTCTGGCCTTTTATCTGCTTCTAGATCTTCAACATCAAGAGCTTCTTCTAAGGCTTGTGCTTGGGTACGAGCTTGTTCGGCTCGCTCGGTTGATAGATGCATGAAATGCTTGATCACCTCCTCCAAAGAACCAACATTTACTTGCTGACATATGATACGATACTGAATGAGTCCATCCTTGGCAAACCGACCTCTGCGCAAGTCTACGCACAGCTCTATATACTTAAACATGCTCCTTTCAAGTGGCTTTTGCCATGCTCTATGTCTCCGTGAGGTGAAAAGGTCATGAAGTGTTTGCAAAGCATCTTGCTTCTGTCCGACATTAATCAACTCTGTGTCATATATATCCCAGTGTGTCAGTTCAAGAACATATGATCAAGCCAAAACTCAGGCAAAATAAGTAGATGTGTCTTTAGTGAAGGCACTACATCAAGTGATAAATGCATGAGGTTGAAGTATTCAAGCACTAGAGAAGGATAAAAGATGCGTATCTCCAATGTCAATCTCTAGGCACATTACAAAAGAGAGCTGAAGAACCTAGTAACTAAATAAGAAAACCTGTCAACCCATGTGGTATTCACAGCCACAAGAAGTGATTATAAGCTTCAATCAATTCAAGAAAAAAAGTTGCTTATTCAAGCTAAAAGAAAAGTATATTGTTTGAGGGGTTAAAATGAGCTCCCATGTATAGCACCATAAGCAATAGCATTGCTAGTATTGTTTGTTTGAACTTAAGTATGAAACCATAGTTTCAAGCAATGCAGTAAAGATCCCAGATATAGATCTATCGTTTGAAGCAACCTACTAAAAAGAAGGTTCACCAGTCAGAAAAAGCAGCATAAATATCTGCCACTTACCTTCAGCTCGTTTCAAAGCATTTTCTGGTTTAGCAAAACTCCCCATATCAATCGATTGACCAAAATCAGATTCCTTGCCTGCTCAAATACAGCATGGGATACCAAATTAATAAGAGATCCAGACTCTGTAATAAGTTAACACTTCTCAACCCAAATTCAAGACTAACCAACAAAAGGAAAAAATAAAAGAAACTTCATTCTTTTACCCTGAGAAAGGAATGAAATGTTTATTTAAAAGGCCAATTTGATGCATATTCACATGGAAAAAAAGGAAGAAAGCATTTTCAGTATCAAGTGAAACAAAATTCACTGGAGATGCTTCATTTTTGTGGGCCCATTTATCCCCTTTCTGACATGAATGGACAAAAGTATAACAAAGATCAATGAAGTAATGAGACTGCTTCAATGTCAAGGAATAAACTCCTTGGTTGAGAAATGATTGTAATTGGAGTATATTTTTCTTATTGTTTTTTTCTTAAATAATAAGAATCCAGGTTAAAAATAAAAATTCTTTAGCAATATGAACTCATGCAAAAATAATTCATTAAAAAGCAGAATCCTTAGTAAACGGCTAATATTAGGATAGGAAATAAATCATATGGTATACTTGGGCTTTTGCCTATTCTTTTGATCAATAAAATCTTGTTTACCGATCAAAAAAATCACATGGAGGATTTTTGCACAAACCATTTCATGTAGCACACGACCAACTTGGGAAAACTAAGGTTGCATTTGGATGCAAAGACTATCTGAGATTATCTCAGATAGTTTCATATGGATGAATATGCTCTCCATCCAAACACACACAACTTAATTCATCAGAAAAAATCTCACTTTTTTCATCTATACACATCATTGTTCAGCTGAATGAAAATTCCCTGCAGGACCCATATAAAGAACAGCATCTCATAATATTTGTTATTTATGAAAAGTAACTGTGGGACCCATCCGTATGTTGGAGCGTGTAAGGTTGCGGGACCCATATCATTTTCTAAATGACAATTCCTTGCAGGACTCATCACTACCATCTGAAAAGTATCTGATAAAATTTTTTATTTATTAGTATAACATATAAATAAAATAATTATTCCATCCCTACAACAACAAACCAATCATTGATGGGACCCACTACTTTTTCAACTTCCCATAAAAAGTTAAAACATATCTTAGCTTACTTCATACATCCAAACACATCTCAATGGGACCCTACTCTTACACAAAACCCACTCAAACATCTTAACTTACTACTATTCACAGCTACTCTTACCATCCAAACGGAGCCTAAGGGTTAATATAGCAGTAGACTACAGAGAACATGTAACCACCACAATGGCTTCTTACAAATGTAAAATAACCCATTACTTATTTGGAGTGTAATTTATCTAAGCAAAACTACACATAAAATTGACTATGTCCTGGCCCCTGGGCCTCTGCATTAGCAATCATGCAGAATTGCATTAAAATCAGAGAAAGGCCATCCTTTTTTATAAGTAAGATAATTTTTATTCATAATCAATAAAGTGAGGCATATGCACCATCTAGGTGCACAATGCCTAATAACAAAGGGAAAAGAGGTCAAAAAAACTCCTGAATACTAAATTTAGGAAGACAAAGCGAGCTGCCATCCAATGGTAGTTATCTTCAAAATTCTGATCATTTATTTCCCTCCATTGGCACCACATCAAGAAAATTGAGGTCATTTTCCATAATGTTTTCTCATGAGGACTCTCAAACAGCCCTTTCCAGCACAATAACAGATCTACCACCCTTCAAGGCACAGCCCATATCGGTTAAGCACCGCTTGCCACAAAGAGGCAGCTACCTCGCAGTGAAGTAAGGCCACATTTTTAGAACCAGCATAGGGCATAATAAATACAGTCCGTTGTGCAACAAAAATAAGTTACGTTTTGTAATGCACAAAGCACCACCACACAGAGAGTGTTGCCCGAGTCACAGTAGCTTATGAGTTTTGTGTCTCCTTTTTCCTTCATCAGTCGCTTATGAGTTAACTAATTAAGTCCACTAAATAAAATTTTAAAGTCAACTTTTATTATGAGCGCACACATCATATTCTTCGTTGAAATCAACTAAAAGCAGGCATATGTCTCTTCACTACTATTAGTCCATTAGTTGAATCAAGTGATAAGTACAGATAATAGCGAACATTTAGAGTGAATAAAATTAAAATGGAAGCACTTGTGAAGAAAATAAAATTAGAGAGAGAGAGAGAGAGACCTTTCTCCCAAGAACTGTGAAATATCAAAATGAAACAGCAAGCAGCAAACTTACATTAATAGTTAATAACTTGGAGTTGCGTGGCTAAAAATTAAAATCAATAGCTCTTTCCTTATCAACTGGGACGAGAATACGTTAGGTCTTGCAATAAAACATCATCGTCTTAGTTGTATATTTATTTTGGACGTGGGAGACATCAATACAGTGAAGAACACTTCCAAAGATCCTGTATTGTGAGTTCTATCGTGATGAAGAAACTCGACAAAGAAGCCAATGTTTTTATTCTCATGTTCTCCAACGGGTTTCGAAGAATCAAATTCTCAATTCCTGGAAATTCGAGGTTACGTATTACGTATCAAATATAGAATCGGGATTCATAATCGAAGCTTCAAATTTCCCGCAACCAATTACATAGAAACTAAAATACACTCGCGAGTCTACGACTACTCATATTTTGCTGTAACCGCTCGCAGTTTTCGGGCATGCTTATCAGAACAGAAGTTCTTTAAAGACCCACCGGATCTGCTAGTTCTTCACACACACACACACAGACACACAGAGGGAGGAGGAGAGACCTGGATTTAAGCTCTTCTTATGGTACAGGATCCGCTGCGAGGTTGCCCTAAGAACCGAAAGACGAAGAAACGAATGGAGCTCGCAAGTCTACCTGCAATCACTCTGCCATCATGGTCGTACCAGAGTTTGTAGCCAAAACTTTACAATTTCAAATTATTATTATTATTATTATCTGTTATTATTATTATTATTATCTATTTTTATTATTATTATCTGTTATTATTATTATTATTATCTATTATTATTATTATTATGTAATCAATACGTATGATACATTCAGGACTAATTTAAATTCAAAATTTATTTAAACTCATTTTATCTTATTATTACAATTTTTTTAAATTTAAACAAAAAATATAATAAAAATATAATTTTTTTAAATCTCAAAATAACTTTTTTAAATTTCTATAAAAATATAATAAACAATTTAATTTTTATTCTACTATTTACAAACTATTTTAATTCATCTCTGAATCTAAACCACTCATGATAACAATATTGGATGGAAGAGGGGCCTGCCTTGATTAAGCGGATAAGAGAACGGTTTCATCTCATCATTATAATTTTTTTAAATTTTTATATAAAATATTATAAATAATTCAATTTTTTAAAATTTTAAAATAATATAATATAAAAAAATAATATTTTATTTAACTTTTAATTTTTATCTAAAATCATCTTATCTCATCTTCCTATTTAAATGAGATCCTCGTTTGCATTCAAAACCTACCTCAACTCATCTCATCTCATCATATCATTATAATTTTTTTAAATTCTCGCACAAATCATCTCAATCCTTCCCAACTCATTTATGAATCCAAAACTCATAATTGTTTGATTGTTGTATAATGTAGTTACTTCTGAATGAATACAAATACAATTTAGTTTTTCCTAAATAAAATAAATAAATAAATAAATAAATAGGTATGATACATGGCACCCCAATTAACATCCCCATATCTTTTGAGTGTTTACTAACTACATATAGGCACCACTTGAATTTCCAGCTTCATATCTCTCAACTCAAACCTCTCCCCATTCTGTTACTGCCGAACATGCCAGTATCACCACATGTGATCATGTGGGAATATATATGTTTCTATATTTTTAAACTACTTTGTTATTATTTATTACTATTCACAATCTATATCATTATTATTCATAAATCATTGAGATACTCTTAGTATCCAATAGGAACCTATTGATGCTCCGCCACCAATCACAAATGTCTAATCTAGCTATTCAACTCTATTCCCATTTCTTAACTACGGTTATAGAGAAGACAAAAATGAAACTACCAATTTAACCCACCAAACAGAGGACCAAAGTGCCTCTTTTCTCACTTGTAACCTCAAATAATATGTCCTTAATTCACAAATTGGACAACATATAAAGTATGGGTGTTACCCACATCCCCGGACGGCCCCTCCGACCCAGCATGGGCTGGGGGGCAAGTTGGCCCCCGAGCACCGTCCCCTTCCAATTGACCGGGGATTGGCCCCATGGATGTTTGCCCACTACCCATGGCGAGGACTCCGTCAATATCATCAGCGTCCCACTAATAGAGAGAGAGAGATACCTGGGCCCAGTGGGGGTGACGATAGCAGGGAGAGAGCCTGAGAGACCAACGACAGAGACATAGAGGAAATAGAGGGAGATCGGCAGTGGGTGATTTTAAAACAAAACCTAATTTAAAATGACATCGTTTTGGAGACTTCTCTCCAAAATGACGTCATTTTATTAAAGAATATTTGTTTCTTTAATATATATATATATATACACACACACATATATATATATATAATAGGGAACGGCCCCGGATGCGTTAGCCCGAGGGTGCACCTGACATAATGATTACAAAATAAAAATAAAAAAATTCAGTAGCTTATTTGTCTGGGAAAAGAAAATACAAGGTTAAAGAAAGACAAAAAATCAAGATTAAAAAAAATTCTAAATTTCAGTAAAGTATGAGTATTGGTCTGCATCCATATTGGATTATCTATTTACTCTATATATAATAATAAAATTGAAACAAAAAGAAAGGAAAATGAGTAAACTATCAGAACAAAAAGGACATGAAAAATAGACGTCAATTCATGTGCGCCGTGGGGTTATTAAAGGTTTTTTGGTAAAACATGATCCTTCATTACATTCTACAAATGAGCTACACATCAAACGGTCAAGGATCTTAAGGACCTCTTGGTAAAACAGGATCCTTCATTAAATTCTGCAAGGGAGCTACACGTCAAATGATCAAGAGTTTTAATGGCCTTTTGATAAAACAGGAATTAACGGACTTAAGGAAAAATAAGAAAAGTTAA
Organism: Juglans regia; assembly: GCF_001411555.2. Classification (NCBI taxonomy): domain Eukaryota; kingdom Viridiplantae; phylum Streptophyta; class Magnoliopsida; order Fagales; family Juglandaceae; genus Juglans; species Juglans regia. The sequence continues at coordinate 3,790,845 of NC_049904.1, forward strand.
CGAAAAAATAATAAAAGTTACTATTCACAATTAGATAGCTACTTATTATAATAGATTAGATATATATGGACAGGTCGAAGAGGAGAGATCCTAGGCTAGCTTGGGCCCAGCTCAAGCCCCATCCCCTGACAACCCCAAGCATAGGGATGAACAGGCTGGATGCGGTGGCCCGTTGCCCACCCCTAATGCAAAGAGTCAATGTAGGCAATTTTCTCCTTGGTCTAGCTTCACTAAGAAACATGAGTTTAGGTCAATTCTTAATGCATTGGTCCAAATGCTTAATGAAACGAATGGATTGGTGAACGTTCTTCGTATGGTAAGGGATCGTTTCTCAGAAGATAATATTCATTAATGAGACTACGTCTTATTAATTCAAGAACAACAGATGGAAGAGAACATAATTTGCCCAACTGTTTTGAGATTGATGCAATTATTATTGGTGATACTAGTATTGAGGATGCTCATCGGGATATTGTTGTTGAATATAACAAATGTGGATTGAAAAGGATTAATGAGTTGCAACCATCATTTATGGCATTACAATATCCTTTTCTTTTTCCATACATAGAAGATGGATTTAGGCTTGATATTTTACGTAGGATTGATCATAGAACTACATCAAGAAAGAATGAATTCATTACTATGAGAGAATATTATGCATACAGATTGCAAAAATGTGAAGGAGAATGACACACATTAATATATGGCAGTCTTTTATTCCAACAATTTGTTGTTGATGAATAAACATGTATTGAAGCAACCTGGCTTATGTGGGTGAGAAGAAACCAACGTAAATTAAGGGTTGATTTATATAGTGGATTGAGAGATGTAGTTTTGAAAGGAGATACAACCCCTGCATCTATTGGAAAGAGAATTGTATTACCTTCAAGTTTCACAAGAAGCCCGAGATATATGGTTGAGAATTAACAAGATGCAATGACCATTTGTAGGTGGGTTGCTTATCCCAATTTATTTATAACATTTACATGCAATGCAAAATTGATAGAAATTAAAACTTTTCTGTCTAAGAACCCTAGATAGAAATCAGAAGATCAACCATATATAGTCACAAGGGTTTTTAAAATTAAACTCGATAAACTTCTATATGACTTGAAATATGACCAACACTTCGGGGGGGTGCTTTCTAGTAATACTTTTTTTTTTATCATCTGTTATATTTATTTGTATCCTAAACTAGACAAATATGTGCAGATCTAATTAAACTTATATTGTGTGTTCAATTATCTACACTATTGAGTACCAAAAGAGAGGGTTACCTCATGCACATATACTACTTTTTTAAAATTATGATAACAAGCATCCAACTCTAATAGAAATAGATAGAATAATATCTGCAGAGATTTGCAGAGACAGATGTATTGATTTTGTGTTTTAAATCTAATATACTATACTTTTTTAAAGTTTATACACTTTCTATAATAACTAATAACAATTTAATATTGTAGGAATTATCGGTCACGTGCTTATGGAAAGTTGAAAAAATAAACAATAAATTTGGATGGTATTATAGTTCATGCCTTATATGCAAAACAAAAGTTAAATTCATTGAAGTATTTTCTTGGTGTGAACGATGTAAGGTAGAGCCAAAACTTATTGTACCAATGTAATTTTACAAAACAAATCCGGTGTATATATACATTCATTTGAATAGAAACACATGTGAACATCTATATTTTAATTAAATGTGTGGTTTATTTACTAAGTGTTTTGGTAATTATTTAGATATCGGATAAATATGCAACTGGTTGCAGATTCTGGATCAGCGTCGTTGGTGCTATTTGACAAAGAGGCTGAGAAAATCTTACGTAAAACTGAAAAAGAACTTAAGAAAAGCAAGACCAGGTTAAAAAATTATCAATCTAATATTTTAAAATTGAAGATGAGTACACAAAGTACAAGTACATCAAATATTAGATATACCATTATTATAAAATATATCTTTGTATTCATGTAGGATCGGAGTGATGATGGTTTCCCAAATGATTTACATCAAATTGTTGGCAAAGAATACATCTTCCTACTACGACTTGATGAGTACAACTTAAAATATGAACGGAAAAATTACACAATTCTACGAATATTTGATCCAAATTTTATAAACTCAAAACTAGTTAAAAAGGTAAAAATTAATTGCAGTATTTTTTTTTATCATGTTTTGGACCAGATTTTATATTTATAATGGTTTTATTTTTTATTTTTCAATCTTTTCGTTGAGGGATTTTTTTTTTTAAATGAAACTGATCTTTATTACTACTGAAAGCTTACAACATCTCACTTAAAATAGTGGAATGAATACATTGAGGATAATCCTCCAAATCAAACAAGTCTTCATCAAAATTGAGAGCATCTTTAGCAAGGCGATGAGCAGCATATTAGCACCTCTATTGATATGTGTCACTGACCAAGAGGCGAAAGAATCCAGAATTCTCCTTACATCCTCTATCAGTAAACCCCCTAAGCTCTAATTGGATTTGTTCTTCTTCAACAAGTTCCCCACTTGCAATGCATCACCCTCTACAATGATCTGTGTTAAGCCCATTTATTTGCAAAAAATAGCAACTAACATCGGGGCATGAGCTTTTGAATCAAATGAGTTACCACTTAGACTTCTCGAGGCTCTAAGAGTGCCAATGACCTGTCCCTTGAAGTCCCTAGGAATCACACTTATGCCAATTCTGCCTTTTACACTATTTAAAGTAGCATCCTAATTCAGTTTGTATACTCCTTCCCTTGGTTTCTGCCACTTAGGTTGCACAGGTGCCATTTGAATGGATCTATTCTGAGATGGTTGTCTTGAGCTTTTAAATAACTCCAATTCATCACTAGCCTTTATGAGCAGAAGAGTAGGATGTCTGAAGCCTTTCCCATGAGAAAACTCATTTCTTCTAGTCCAAATCAATCTCGATAATAGCAGCCTCCTCAAGGTCCTCGTCTGAGAAGATTAACCATATTGTTCCAGATATCAAGAAAGAACTCACTGTGACATACCATCTTTTGGACTTTTCTGCAGCTTTGGCTTCACACATCTCTAGTAGCACCACACTCCCATAAAACATGTTCTAAGGTCTCAGGCTCCAATCTACAAATGGGGCATAAGCTGTCCTCAACCACTTTTTTTTTCCTTAAATTGGATAGAGTGGGGAGAGCTTCACTGTAAGCCCTCCAAATGAACATCTTCATTGCATTTGGAACCTTCATTCTCTACACTGCTTTCCAACCTTCCTGACCCACCCTCCCATTCGATGATTCTCCCTCATTACTAGTCTCAAGCTCTCTGTGGAGGTGATAAGCACTTCAGACATAATACTTGCCTTCCGTAGTATGTAACCATACCAATTTATCTCCCCTGTCATAAAGACTAATTAACATGGACTTGATCAACTCAGCTTCTTGAGTAGAGAACAGTTGTTGCAGTGACTCTTCCTTCCATTGCTTCAGATCAATATCAATTAAATCAGCCACTTTCTCACAACATTCTAAATCAACTCTAGATGATACCACTTTGTAAGATTGTGGTCTTGACAACCACCTATATGTCCAAATGTTTACACTTTTGCCATTGTCAATCCTCCAAAATAACCCCTTTTTGAGTAGCTGCAAACATGCATAAATGCTCCTCCAAGCATCATAAAACCCTGACCCCAGTTTAGCTTCCAACATATTTACCTTCCTATAATATTTCTACTTGAAAACCTATGCTAGCAGAGAATTTGGATTCTGAATTATTCTCCAACTTTGCTTGGAAAGCATGGCCAAATTGAAACTCTTGAAATCTTTAAATCTCAGCCCACCTTTGTCTTTTGAATCACTCATCTGGTTCCATTTCACCCACTGAATTTTCGAGTGATTCTCATTGTATCCCCACCAAAACCTTTTAAATAGCTTGTCTAGTTTTTGAGTGATTGAGAAAGGGAGTAAGAAAATCACCATGGTATAGGTAGGGATTGCTTGAAGAATAGCCTTTAACAACACTTCTTTTCCTATTGCTGACAGGAACTTTGTTTTCCGATTAGCAATTCTTGCTCAAGTTCTATCAATAAGAGAGTGAAAAACTGCTATCTTTGATCTTCCCACCACTGCACGTAACCCAAGATATTTCTCAAAAACTCCAGTAGACTTTACCTCAGCCATCCTTAGGATTGTTCTTTGTGCCTTAGTAGCTATGTTCCTGCTAAAATAAATTGAAGTATTTTCTTTATTCAGGACTTGTCCAGAGGGTTGTTCATACAATTCAAGAATCTGAAACACACGACCCCATTCTTTAGGATTAGCCTTGCAAAATAAGAGACTATCATCTGCAAAAATTAGAAGATTGACTCTGGTAGGGCCCTTATCAACTGGAACACTGGTTATGTCCCCACAAGCTTCCGTCTTTCTCTGATCTCCCTATCTGTTTATTCTATGTACATGAGTGCTATTTTCTCTTTTATCAAAGACTGAAGCTTGTGGAGACATAACCAGTGTTCCAGTTGATAAGGGCCCTACCAGAGTCAATCATCTAGTTTTTGCAGAGATAGGAGATCTCCCCATCTAAGTCCACTAGAAGGTATGAATTTATGTTGAGGCTCTCCATTAACCAAAATGGAATAAGAGACAGATGATATGTAGGCTCTAATAAGGGTAATCTAGTGTTGGTTAAACCCCATCTAGGTCATCATAGCTTCCACAAAACACCAAAATATTGTCTTACTCATGTCTAGCTTTAGAGACATAAACCCTATCTTCCCCTTCATCCGAGAGTTCATGGAATGTAGAGTCTCATAAGCCACCAAAATATTATTAGAACTTAGCCTTCCAAGTACAAATGCACTCTGATTCAAAGATATAATGTTAGGTAGGATAGATTTTAGCCTATTAGCCAGAGTTTTAGAGACAATGTTGTAAATTACATTAATAGGCTAATGGGCCTAAAATCAGCCAATCTCTTAGGATTCTTGACTTTGGGAATGAGGGTGATGAATGTATCATTGACATCTTGGAGAGATCCACCCTGATTGAGCACATGTAGAGTGAATTTGCAGACTTCATTCCCTACCACATCCTAGTGGTTTTGGTAAAACTGAGTTGGAAAACTATCAGGACCTGGTGAGCCCATTAGATTCGTTTGAAAGACTGTTTCTCTCACCTCCTCTTTAGTAAATTTCAACATTAGCCTTTCATTCATGTCATTAGTGATCTTAGGGGCCAAACCATGCAAACACCTCTCAAGATTAGTAGGCAAAGAAGTGGTAAAGAGATCAGAGAAAAAACCTGTAAAAACAGCACCAATGTTATTCTACTCAGTCATTGTGACTCCATTCTGGTCAATTATGCTTCTTATTACATTAGATTTCCTTCTTTGACTAGCTCGCATGTGAAAAAACTTGATATTTTTGTCCTCATGCTTCACCCAGTGCTGTTTGGCTCTTTGCTTCCACCTCAGATCTTCTACTGCCAGAGAATGATCCACTTCTTTTTCAATTACCTAAACTTTTGAAATATGATTACCATCTCCATGCTCTTGAAGTTCTCCAATCCTAGCCATTCCTCTTTTAACTACCTTGGCACCTTGATTCTGCTTAGTTTAGTTCCACTTCAGAAGAGCTCTTTGACATTGCTCAAGTTTGTATCTAATCACGGAGGCCCCATTATCACCCACAGGAATTTTGCCCCAAGTTGTTTCTACAGTCTTAGAACACTCTTCCCTTAACTCCCAATCAGCTTCATATCTAAATATCACATTAGACCTTCTTCTCCTTGGGTCACTCCTTGGATCACTCATTTGCATGCTGATATGGATGGGTGAATAGTCTAACTTCACTGCAGGTAACACATTGCAAACTGCATTTGGAAACAAGTCATTCCATTCTTTATTGGCCATGGCTTGATCAATCCTTTCTTTTGTAAACTCCTTGCCATGCCTGTTATTTGACTAAGTAAACTTCTGCTCAGATGAGTGAATGTCATTTAGTAAGCAATTCTCGACTGCTTGTCTGAAGGACTCCATCTGTCTATAAGGTCTGAATGCTGCCCGAAACTTCTCCTCACTTTGGCATAATATCTCATTGAAATCTCTAGTGCAAATCCAAGGCATAGGTGATGATGGTTTAAGATATTTCATAAGTTTCCAACTGTCATCCCTCTTAAAAGTGTCAGGATGACCATAGAAACTTGTGAACATCCAGGTGGGGACATTCTTATGTTCCTGAACAGTGGCACTAATGTGCCACCTTGTATAGTTGCAAATACTCACTTGCCATTCAGACTTCCATAGTAATTCAAGTCCACCACTGCATCCCAAACTATCTACAGCAAAACAACAATCAAATCTCAAGGTTCTTCTTATTTCTTCCATACGGTTCTTTGAGCTTTTGGTTTCCACTAGGAACACCAAATTGAGACACTTATCATTAGTCAAAAGATTAAGTATTCTAACTATCCGAGAGTTCCCAAGCCTTTGGCAGTTCCATACTAATAGACTCGTTGCATTTGGCAGGGCTAAGGACCAGCCACTACCAACCACATTCTCATCTTGTAAACATTTACTCCTCTTAGACTCTGAGTTAACTCCATTTCCCCCTCCTCTTCTCAACCTTTTCCTACATGCCTTTGGGCTCTCATGAGATATGTAGCCTAAGCTCATGTTTGTGTGGTCTAAAGACATAGCATTCTTATTTCGAGCCCTCCTCTTCCACCTGCTCACCATGGACTTATTCAGGTTATTTTCAGTGCTCATAATTCCTTCACTAGTTGGTATGTTGCTATTTACTTGAGAAGCTTTCTAACCATCCGTGTGCTATGTTAATGGACTGCCATCTAAGCCTCCCTTGCTAATAAGTTCAGAAGTTTCCAATTGAGTAATCACACTATAACTTTTGTCCACATCAGCTCTATCAATTACCCTCTCAGCATTCACCACCTTGATTGCCTCAGATCTTTCAATCACCTTAGATACAACAGTTTCTCCCTCCTGTGAAAACATTTCAATCAAATTTCTACCTTCCATATTTGGAGTTTGACCCCTGATATCCGCCATCTCTTCTCTATGGAAACTTTCCTGATATCTTCCTAATTTCTTGGGTAATTCTACTGATTCTGCCACCTCTTCAACACCTCCTGCATCCTTTCCAGAATTAGTCTTGCAACCTGCCACGTCATCTTCTTCTCCATGCAGCTCTGAGTTTTGTGCAACTGTATTCTCCCTCCCTCTGTTGCCATTATGGCTGGTTTTAGGCCCATCTCTCACCATTGGGGCTCTAAGCCAAGCCCCATATTGGGTCTGAGTGTTACCATGCATGGAACTCGAAGTAGAGTCTGCTAAACATCCCTTCTCCCCATGTTTAATTATTCCACATTTGAAGCAAAATGATGGTAACCTATCAAAGAGGAATGAAATCCAGACTTTGTTCCCATCCAAGTTAAGAAATATCACTCTCACAAGAGGTTTAGTAATATTAATGGCCACTTTCACCCTCAGAAAAGGCCCCCAACCGATACCTTCTTCATCCACATCCATCTCCTCAACCTCGCCAACCTTACTATCAATCTGTGTGCCAATTTCTCTAGTCATGCCTCCGAATGGAATATTGTGAAATTGCATCCATAGCGACTCCTTCTCAAAAATCATGTCTTTCGGAGCCTGACGACCATCAAATGTGTTCAGACATAATAGGTTACGATCAAAAGACCACGGGCTACCCCTTTGCACCTTTAGCAAGTCCTTCTCATAGTGGAACTCAATCATAAACATGTTCATGCCAACTTCCTTAAACAGTATTGTTCCATTCAATTTCCAAACCTTTAACATCGTGGACTTGAAAGCTTTCCTATTAATGGGCATGTTTGATACTACCAAACCTATCAAGCAAAGCACTACTTTCCTCGTCTTCAAACCACTACATCGGCAATGATTTCAAGATTGATCTCATGTTGTTCCTCCTCTGTCAAACTGAACGTACTCCACCTTTTGATTATTTCTTCAGCCATTTGTCTCTTCTCTTGCCCAGTAAACCTCCTTACAGCCCGTCTCAGTCAAAAGACTAAAAGACAAATCTTGCCTATCACAAGAGACAAAGCTCTTCAGCGCAGGCAAGAAATAGGACGTGAAATATAATGATTAAAATGTTTTATATGTAGACATTTATTATTGATACTATTTTTATTTTAGGGAATTATTGTACACATCGATATTGACATCAACTCAAATACACAAGAAGATAATCATAAATCTGAGGCTCCATCCAAGAGGAGAAAAATCCAGAAAAAAAAAAAATGTAGATTGATGTAATATTTTCAAATATAATATTTATATATGTAAATTAAAAATATAAAATCATGTCTCATACTAATTGTCTCTATTTTAGATTTGTTTAAATTGAAAAATCATATGTATATTACACTTTCAATATTATAAATTGACCATTAAATATTTATCGGTAAAGTTGATTCTTTTTTATATGCATGCTTCATTTTATATACATCTGACATACATTTTTTTTTATCCATTTTTAATGTATTTATATATTGACCAATTATTATTACTTCCTAATTTTGAATAGTTGTGATAGTGATTATGTATAGTGTATATTTAAATATAGAACTATAAAATCCAGCATAAACAACGGTCTGCGCATTGCGCAGGTTATAGGCTCGTAATTGGTAAATAATGAGTTATGCATTGAAGAGAAGGGACTAGCCTTCAACATGTAAAACGCATGCTTAAGAAGCAGAAGCTATCAGGATTGCTGGACTCATCCTATTTTATTCTCCGCGTAATATAAATATAACACCTCATGGGGGTAACGGGAAGCTCATCTATGTAGATGGGCAATTTGGTTGTAAACTAATACAAGTTAATTGCTTAGCCTGAAGGCTTTATACGTCATTACTAGAAAACCAGAGCCAGAAACAATGGTATATCTGCCAAGAAATGAGATACAGGCCAACTTAACACAACAAAAATACTTAATCTTCTTCTTCCGCAAATATTGACAATGAAGTTGTAAGAGAGGGAATATCCTCCACAAGGCAAACCAAAAGACTATTACCACTTGGTATTGACTCAATCCAGTATAAGTCAAACATCATCTTCTAAAATCCCTTCATAGTTTGCATTACCCTTACAGAGATGACCTGCTGGACTGAAGGGTAATCCAAAAGCTTCAGATTAGCAACCAGGAAGAGCGGCCTTTAGCTTCCTACCATTTAGTGCAATAGCATTTTAATTTCATCTTCGCCTGTATGCTTTTCTGGGATATTGGCTATCTAGGATATCTCCAAGAGTTGCTAATGCATCTTGAAATTTACGGATTTTGAGAAACCCCCTTATCATAGAAACTTCACCGTCTGAGAAGCTGGCTTTCTCCATGACCATATCAACAAGCTTAAATAGTGTGTCCTCCATGGATAAAGCACAAAGTCCTTCAGCCAGATACATGAATGATGAGAATTCCGGGATGAATCCTTTCTCCATCATCTCAACCATAAAATCAACAGCTTCTCCAATTGGTCCTCCACCATTGCAAAGCCCACGACATACAATTTTATATGTTATAGCATCTGGAGGGTCCCCCTTCTCCACCATTTCTCTAAAAAGCATCATGCCCTCTTTTGTTCTCTTTCGTTTGAATAGTGCTTGAAGCACAGGATTATAAGCCGGAGGAGACAGGACCATTCCTTTCATCTGAACAGTTCTGAGAAGCCTGTTTGCAACCTCAATTCGACCTGCCCTACACAGGCCCCCAATAAGAGTCCCATAGGTTACAATGTCTGGTTCACAGCCACTTGTGGTCATACTTTGAACTATATCTGCTGCCTTTTTAATATCCCCCGCCCTGCAGAAGTACGTGAGCAGGGAATTGTAAGTGAACTTGTCAGGCTTCAGTCCTTCCATTATCATCTGGTCCATAAGCTGAGCAGCCTCTTCCACCCTCCTGCTCTTACAAAGGCCATCAATAAGGCTGTTGTAGGTCAGCGAATTTCTTGAAACCCCCAGGAGTTCCATCTGATCAAACATCTCCTCTGCATCCTCAACTCTCTTGTTTTTGCAGAACCCATTGATCAAAGTGTTGTATATAACTACATTCCTTGCACAGCCACTTGACTCCATTTCTTTAAGCAGGCCCAAAGCTTTCTCAAGTTTCCCTAGAGAACAAAGGATGTCAATCAACATATTGTAAGTGTATTCATCAGGTTGGCACCCTTTATTCTTCATCTCCTCAAATACTTCCATTGCAGTTCTATGATTACTGGTCAAGCAAAGACCTTGTATCAGAGAGTTAAAAGTACAAACATCAGGTAAAATTCCCTTGCTCATAAGAACACGAGCAAGTTCAGTCGCCTCTTTCACTCGGTTCTCCTTACACAGTGTGCTAATTAGAGTGTTGTAGGTGACAGTGTTAGGGGAACAATCCCTTGAAACCATCTGATTGAGAATTTCCACAGCCTCTTCAGCTTCACCCAATTTACACAACCCCGAAATCAAAGAGTTATATGTAAATATATCTGGATCAAACCCCTCTTGAAGCATTACATCCATAACCTCTAAAGCATGTTTGGCGTGCCCTGCCCTGCACAAACCATTAACCAATGTATTGTACGTAAACTGATCCGGACGGAAGCCCTGACTGGACATCTCCTGAATAAAACTCAACGCTTCCCCAATCCTACCCTCTTTACAAAACCCATTAATTAAAACATTAACTGTCACACCGGTACATGGGCACCTAGATTCCACCATTTGTTCTCTAAATCTCAAAGCACCACTCATATTACCTTCCTCAATGTACCCCTGCATTATCGTAGTGAACGTCCTCTCATCGGGGGATAAACCATAGCTTGGCATCTCTTCCATCATCAAAATGGCCGGCCTAATCTGATGGGCTTTACAAAGACCCTTTATCAATATATTAAATGTAGAAACGTCCGGCTTAATTCCTCTACGAACCATACTTGAATGCATATTTTCAACCAGTTTAAGCTTGTTACCATCAACAAGAACATTCAACACGAAATTACAAAAATGCGTGTCGGGTTTTAACCCAAAATCATCTTCCATCATTTCCACAACGCCAAGAACTTGATCATATAATTCAAACTCGGCGTAACTTTCAATAAAAATCAAGAAAGTACCTGCGCTAATCTCACAGCCCGCGAGCTTCATTTCTTCCAAGATACTTGTCATGGATTCGAAAGACCTCGCCTTTCCAAGTTTACGAAGAATCTCTTCGTATACCGACGAGTCGGGTGTGAAATTGGGCTGCTTTGAGGCCCATTCGAATATGCTAAGTGCTGAAGACTCGTCGCCCTGGCGACGGAGGGTGTCGAGGAGTTGCTTTGGGGTGAAGTCTGGAAGGAGCTGATGGGTTGGTGTTGAATTAGAGAGTGGAGAGGGGACTGTGAGTTGCTCGTGGTGTTGTGCGGAGGCGAAGGATATGAAGAAACAGGAGGTGGGTTTGCGAGATAAAAAGAGGGATGATGGGAGTTGGTGGTGGTTTATGGCATGCGGGAGAGGGAGAGACCAAGGAAAGGAAGACAAAGCCATTTGGGCAATTTGACAAACATGTAACGGCGCCAGGAGAGTTTCAACTTTTAAGTGCCAAGACGAAGCTGGGGACTTCCAGTAGATAGGATTTTTTTTTTTTTTTTTAATGAAAATCCGAAAAAGACTCGGTTTGTAATTGTATGACGGAAACGGCCGTAGCATTTAGTAACCTTTGTAATTCGACATGTTGGATACCAAACACCCCGTCGTTTTCGTGTACGAGTAATAATACTGGTAAAAATCCCTAATATTATCAGTATTATTTGAATTATTTATGTGGTAATAATGAATAGATTGATTTATTAATGTGAAATAACAGAGTCTAGAATTTCTTCCCTTCAATTTCGTTCTCTTCTCTCTCTCCGACAGTTCATTTCTTCTCCAAACTCCATTTTTGACAGATTGCTCTAGCAATTATATTTATGGCTAGGGTTCCCAAATCATTTTCCTTAAAATACGAAAAATAATGTGTTAACTTTGTTGCCATATTACCAGCCAATAATGGGTTCTATTTCTTAAAAAAATGATAGTTATATTGTGAGTGTTCAAACGCCGCACAATCATTTAAAAAAAAAATAAATACAAAATTTATATTAAAAAAAAAATTAATTTTTTAATAATAAATTCCACTCTTTTTCAAAACGATTGCATGACACTAGCACACTTCACAATTGTATGTAGCATTCCTCGATTGAAATTGAATTTTCTAAATAAATAGAACCTTGATATGGCATAAGACATTAACTCAAAGAAACTAGAGTTTTGCAGCATAAGCTATTAAGCCAGCCCCATCATTCAAAACGCAATCAACCTAGAAAGGCTAAAACGTAAAATTGGTACAAAAAAGCCATAATTCATGGTAAAGATGGAAACTGAAACATTCCCACTTCCAAACATCAGGATTCAGGACAACCCTTCAGCTCACAAGCCTAAGAAAAGCCAGCAAAACACCGGTGAGCACTGAAAGTAGAATTGTATCAGTTTTTACGGAATTAAAAGGAATATATGTCACAATACTCAACGCAAGAATTATAATCAAAAGGATTACAATTCTACTCATGACAATACAAACTTAGAAATCAAACTGGCTCTATTTACAAAGCATCACACACAATATATCTCAAACCAAGTCATTGAGGCTTATCACCAAAGCGTCAACAAAACTTTGCATGTGGCATCCACTTGGTTTTTAGTCCATCAAAACTAACAAAACCAACAAGGCGAATGCTTATTTATTTATCCACACACTGTCACAAAAGATGGGATATATCCAACAAAAATGTGACTCACGAAGCTTCTCCAACTGAATAGTGCACCTCGGAGCGTGATTTCTGACGGAAGCTACTTCCACAATAGGAGTTGGAGCTGCCAACTTCAAAATTTCCGAATTTATCAGAAACTTTGGAGGCTTTGCGAGTTTGTTTCTTGTCTTTGCGACCACCTCCTTGTGAACAGTTACCCTTCTGCCCCTTTTTCCCATTTCTCTTTTCATTTTTCTTGTTCTTAGACTTCTGCAAGCTCTTGCTTTTGACTGAGTGCGAGACTGATGTGGGCGTTGGGTCATACACATCAGGAGCCCATTTCACTGTCAGTTTCTCCTGCAGAACCCCTTCTTTCCCACGGCTACCTTTCAGGGCAGATACAAGCTTCAAAGGAGTCTATGATATTGAAAGAACCAAAGATAAAGTGCCAAAAGAAAGGGGAAAAATCAGTTTACAATGAAACCTGGGGAAGCTGAAAGCATATCAAAATACGAACCCAATAAGCAATTCTTTTTAAAACACACATGATTCTGCCACGTCTCACACATTTGCAATCTATTGCTAAAACAAAATCCAGCCAAAATAACAAGACAGCAAAGATTATTGGGATAGAAACGTGAGAGTTGCTTTACCTATATAAAACGAAAAAAAGAAAAGAAAAAGAAACCAAGAGGTGCTTGCATGCATACATGTACATATACACATGCTCACAACACAAAAGGCGGCTCAGGGCAAGGGTCATCAAAAGTGACACCCACAACAGCAAATGTGCAGTCATATTTCATACTTTTGACTGACAACAACAGGGTATCCTACTAGTATGGCAAAAGTGAGAAACTCAGAGGTGGAAAATCGAAAACGCAGAGCTATACCAATGATGAGAACTTACAGGCAAAGATATGGATCGTGAGTATGCTTGATCCTTGGATTCCTCAGAAAAAAGGCCCTGTGACGCTATTTCAGTTTCCTCATCTGAAGAACTAGCAGGCAACATCATATTTGATGATGGAAAGGTTACACACTTGTTTAAGCACTTATAGGAAGTAGCTTGGCATGTTTGAGCCTTTTCACACAAGTCTTCCTCTCCCTCATGCCCATCAGATGCAGATTCTGCCTCCTGAGCACCTTGGATATTTAATGACTTATCAAGAGCATCTCCAAGGACATTTAAATCGCAAAACTGAGTGTCCATCGACAAAATCAGGTTCTACAAGCATAAACAGCAGCACATGCACATTAGAAACATCAAAACATAGAGATATACCCCACTCCTGTAAAAGGGACGAAAGTAGAAATCTTGAATCTCAAAACAATTTCTAGTAACAGCACGTACAAAAGTATGTTCTAAAGTGCGTTCTTAAATAAAAAGGGGGGAGAAGTACTAAAGTTCTGCATGTGTATGGAAGAGAACAAAAAGTTTGCCAAGAAGAACTAAAGTTTGACGGAAGTATAACGGTCAAATGCCCTCCTGGACAAAGAGAGAGCTTTTACACCTCTCCAAGAGATGCAGCTTGGTATCTGAATTGACTGAAGGCCAGCATTTAAGGGTATAATTAGAAAATTTGAAAAACCAAGATATCACATTGGAAACAATACAAACTAAAGGAGTGGAGGTGCATCTTACCAAATAAGTTACCCCGAAAAATCCCATTGTGGCACATAAAATGTAAAATTCATATCTACGTCCCAGGAAAAAAGTAATAGTGATGAGAAAATTAGTAATATTCCATCAGAAAAATTGATCGGTGTTCAAGATCGGATGATCTAAAAGTAATGTTGAAGGTACACGATAATCACGCTTAAGAAACATTTACATCACTCCCAATCTGCGGTTATACATTTGATATAAAAAATACACAGAATTCGTAAAAGTAAAAATAGAGACTTTCGAATGCACGCATTTAATAACATTCTCAGAACATCTCTTTTGATATAGGTAATAACATTCTCAGAACATAACATGAATAATTTTCGAAGTCATAAAACAAAACAATACAGAACAAGATAACCGGATTATTATACAGATTCATTAAAGTAAGGAGTTTAAAGGTTCTCATCAATGCTCATGGAAGTCAAAATCCTGGTCTTAACACATATCAGGTAAAAGCATCTGCGGACAAGAAACTAAATATGCATCGAAAGTGTACTGAAATATAAGTACCTTATATGATTATATCAGAGCTACGGCAAACTCGGAACGCGTATTTAGAACTTTACCAAAAAGCTACAAACTTCCGCAATCGTTATCACCCCACCCAAAACCAGGGGAAGCAAACTCTCAAATCCTCTCTCGATCTGCGATTCACCGACAAAGTCGGTTGCAATCTCGTGCAGGTCACAAAGAGACCAGAAAACCCCAGGAAATATCACTAAAGAAGAGGAACTTTTTTTTTTTTTGGGGAGAAGAACCTAATGTTAACTAAGATTACCACGCCGATCACTCTTTTCGAGACGTTTCAGACGATGAGAAGACGATCCGCCGTGGAAGGAAGTCAACGAAGGAACGAAAGGACCCATCAAGAGTTGAAGGGGCACGGAAGGCATATTTGCTATGCTCTCCGAAACCCAAAACAAAAACCCTCAAATCTCTTAGCCACGATGGCGATGAATCAGAGACAAGAAGATCGATTTAGTGGCTGGGATACGGAGAAATTAAGAAGGTAAAAAGGCCGGTGGTCTGAGTCAGCGAGTTAGCAGGCGATCCATGGCGCACGTGAGGATTGTTTCATTCTGCGTTTTCGGAGAATGGATTTGCAGATTTGGATCAGATCAGAGAAATGGCGGATTAATAGCAGGTTGTAGGAGGGGTGGAATTGTAAATTCAAGGAATATTTGGGTCAACTCTGTACACGTTTTCATCGACGAAGGGCTGGATTGGGGAGGAAGGTAATAGATAGATATTTTATAAATAACACTGAAAGAATAATAATAAAATAATAATAAAAATAAATAATAAATAATGATAAAATAATAAATTTTTTAACACTCCACTGCCGAATCTGAAGTCAGGCTCTACCAAAAAGTCATCATAAAAAGACGGCCGAGATTGATAGACAGATTAATCAACGGACAGAGGTCCAGTGAATGTCCAGTTTAAGTGGGGAGGAGTATAGAGTCATAGACTGAAAGCTCCCACTCTCAGGTAGCATTCTAGCCGGCCGGTCAATTTTAATTCGAACCTTATCCAAAATGCCCCCATCTTGTTCTTGTCTTTACATCTCTCGCAAATTCCTCCGCATAAGATGCGATTTTAATACTTTCTTTGTGAATTTTTTAAATTGTACTTTCAGACTATTTAGATGATAAAATATTATTAGAATATTATTTTTTAATATTATTATTATTTTAAAATTTAAAAAAATTAAATTATTTATTATATTTTATATTAAAATTTAAAAAAATTATAATAATGAGTTGAGATGAGTTGAATAACCAAATGAAACTTAAGGTTGAAAAACTATGTCGAACTTGTTAGTCGAGCTTTCTATAGATCCTTCTAAACAATCTAAGGTCTTTATGCGAAATGATGGAAACCTAAAAACTTCATACGTTCTGAAAATTTCTCCAACACGCTATTTTACCGACTTCCCCATTATGCTTTCTAATTTCATTGGTAGAAAGTTTCAAGACTTGGTAATCTACAACGACTATAAGAATTCTATAGTCTTTTGATGTTGTGCTTTAGGAGAGTTTTAGATTTAGAGATGATTTGTGAATAGTAGAATAAAAGTTGAATTATTTATTATATTTTATGTGAAAATTTGAAAAAATTATTTTAAAATTTGAAAAAATTGATTTGTTTATTATATTTTATGTAAAAATTTAAAAAATTTATAATGATGATATGAGATGAGTTGAGATGAATTTTGAATCCAAACGTCCCCTTAACCTATGAACGTGTTTCTATCATTTAGACATCTTACCACATGAGCAAAAAATAAAGGTTAAAAATGCCCTAGACTATTTTAGACTAAGAAATCACAAGTCTTTTTATTTACTCATTGCTTTGCTTTTTTCTTTTTCTTTTGGCTAAAAAAAAAAGAGAAATTTTTCATTCAACAAATAGAATTACAATTAGCAGCCACTTGTAAAATTGGGAACTTCCTCAACAAGGATAGTATCAACACCTAGGTTCAGAGCTTGCCTAGCAGGACAACGAGCAACTTGATTGCCCGCACGTTTTACATTACTCACTTTCCAACCTGATTGCCCACACGTTTTACATTACTTACGTTTTATATATAATAGTGATGAATATTATTTATTTATATATTATAGTAATTTTTTTATTTATATATTATAATAATTTTTTTATATTTAATAGTAATAAATATTATTGTGATTTTATTTTTTATTTATATATAATAGTGATAAATATTATAGAATATTTGTGAATAGTTATGAATAGAGATTGAAGTGGGTTTTTGAGTCTCATTGAGAGTATTTTAAATTGTTTGGCATGTGAAGTATTTTTAAAAGTACAAGAATACTTAAAAAATGTTAAAGATACTTTAGTACCCAAACACACCCTTAGTGTCTTCCACAAGCTAGCTCAAAGGATTCAATTCTCCTTAGACATTCTTATGGCATCTATGATTTGCTTAGCATCACATTCCAATTCCATTCATGGAAGCCCAATTCCAAAGTGAAGCATACCGCTGTATATGCCCCCCAAGCTTTTGCTATTGTAGGTAAAGGATAGAAAAATCTCGGTGGAAGGGATATTTGAAACCCACAATTTTAATTAAGAGATAAAGTCAAGAAGAGACTCAGACTCCTAAGAAGGAGATGACTTAGACTCCTAATAAGAGATAAACATAGACTCCTAATAGGAGATGGACTCACACTACTAACAGGAAATGGACTCACACTTCTAAAAGAAAAATGTTTCACAATGCAAATTTGACTCTATCATTCTAATGAAATAACCTCTACAAATAGCCTATAAGAGGTAACAAATTCTACACTTAACTTGATTCAATTCTTCTTTACATACATTTATTCTCATACTAGGTTATTGACTTAAACATCGGAGACTCCATAGGGCAACCAGTGCCAACCTTTCACTTGTTGCAGGTGATCCATATGGTTGGTAGTGTAAAACACGTCCTTAACAATGACATTATCTGTGGGATCTTTACAGACTTCAATGTGATTTTCACATGCCAACTACCACGCGATCACATTCAAACTGCAATTTTTTTTATGCCAGAAAGCTGAGTAGGAAAATTCTGCGATTCACAAGATCCTCTCCAAAAACCATATAATATCTCTTCAACTTTGTTATTTTCTATTATTTATTTTCCTAATGTTACAATGAATGGTAAAAAAAAAAAAAAGAGACGGTGCCGCTTTGAAGAACTTATCTCATTATCTTTCTTTTAGCTACATATTGCATAGGGGTGGCAATATGTGACACGACCCGTTAACCCAACACGAACACGACATTATAAAAGCGGGTTAGGGTTTAGCCTTAACGGGTTCGGGTCAAAACGGGTTGACCCGTTAAGACACGATTGCTTAACGGGTCACTAACGGGTCAACCCGTTATGACCCGTTATAACCCGTTATGACCCATTAAGAAAATTAAATTTACCTTTATACCCTTAGACCTAAAGGGTAGGGAGGACGCTTTACTTCCTTCTTCAAGTTCTAAATTTGTTTAGATCTGTGTTTTTAATTTTTTATTATATTTGAGATTGTAATATTAATATATATACATTGTATGTTTTGTCTATTACATTTGGAATGTAATTTTAATAATGAATATTATTACAAATTATGTGGATCATATTTGTTTGGATTGTAATTTTAGACTTGTAGTTAGTTTTTTATTTTTTATAGATATTATTTATATTTAAATATTTATATAAAATCAATTAAGTCAAACGGGTCGTGTCGTGTCGTGTCGTATTGTGTATGTCCAACCCATTAACGTAAACGGGTTGAAACGGAACGGGTCGTGTCATGTTATGTCGTGTCAATTTATTTCTTATTCATTAACGGGTCGTATCGTGTCAACCCGTTATCTTATCGTGTCGTGTTCGGGTTTGAAATTTTGACACGAAATCCTTAACGGGTCGTGTTCGTGTTGACCCGTTAAGTGTAATGTACATACCTTGACACGACACGAACACGACCCGTTAACACGATTTGACACCCCTAATATTGCATTATAATTACCATATATCTATGATGGTCCATTGATATATAAGAAAACTAAATTAGGTCGAAAAGATGAAGATGATCATGATAAGGAAAAACAGATAAGTAATAGTAAACATACATGCATATGTGCAATTGAAAGCTAGCTGCATTCTTAATTATACATCACATATACAATCCATTTGAGTTCCCAAGCTTATACGTATGTGTTGCTTTATATATATAGTATGTGTGTTCTTTGATCACGAACATATATGATTGCATATATGTTATAAATTGCTCGGAATCCATGTGACTACACACCTTGATAATATACTTCATTGGAAATCACCCACAAGGCATGGAACACAGGCTACAATGCCCCTCCCAGGCACCGCGTAGGCTTCTTAATTTGTTTGCATCATAATAGATCGTCTGGCTAGTATTATAGGCATCTCGGGCTTTCCTCAAGGCCAGAGCATGTCGCTCATGCGTCACTAGCCTTCACCACACTTTAACCAGATGGCTCAGGTTTACAAATCTCAAACGTGTAACTTGTATTACACTTACCTATTTTGTGTTAGTAAAAATATCTCAGGACGTAGTGCAATCAAGAAGGGTGTGGAGGTTAAAAAACCCCAACAACCTGCTCAACAATCAAAAAGGTCGTGGAGGTCAAAGAACCCCACAGCCCACTTAGCAACTAGAAGGGCATGGAGGTCAAAGAACCCCACGACCCACTCAACAACAAGACTCGCGCCTCTTGGCAAGCAACAAAATAGACATCTCCACCATGCAACCAGACCAAGATCTCCGTGGAAAGCATACGTGGTTCTGCCACTACTCGTGCCAAGGCATCGCTACCCACGGGCATCACCCACAAATCACCAGCCTTCATCACACTTTAGCGAGGTGGCTCAAGTTCACAAATCTCAAACTTGTAATTTGTATTACACTTACCTATTTTGTTTTTTGTGATAACTTCTTAGGACGTGGTGTAACCAAAAGTCGAGTCACATACTCGAGATGCAATCGAACGGGCGTGGAGGTTAGAACACCACACGAACCTCTCTAGAGATTGCCATCAAACAAGCGTGGAGGTCAGAAGACCACCTGAACCTCTCCAGAGATCTCCATTGAACGGGCGTGGAGGTTAGAAGACCACATTACTCCCTCCAAACGAACGAGCGTGGAGGTCAAAAGACCACACGACCCCTTCCAAACGAAAGAGTGTGGAGGTCAGAAGCCACACGACCCCCTCCAAGCCAAAATGCGTGGAGGTCAAAAGACCACATGACTCCCTCCAAGCGAATGGGCGTGGAGGTCAGAAAACCACACGACCCTCTCTAAGCAAACGGGCGTGGAGGTCAGAAGAACACACGACCCCTCTAAACAAACGGGCATGGAGATCGGAAGACCACATGACCCTCTCCAAATAAACGGGTGTGGAGGTCAGAAAGACCACACAACCTTTCCAGATATCGCCATTGAATGGGCGTGGAGGTCAGAAGACCACACAACCCTCTCCATAGTTTGCCATTGAATGGGCATGAAGGTCAGAAGACCACACGACCCTCTCCAAAGATCGCCATCGAACGGGCGTGGAGGTTAAAAGATCACACGACCCTCTCCAAAGGTACCTTTTAGAATGAGCCATCAAGCTCTACAACCGCCTCAGGAGGGTTTCCTTTAGGAACGAGCCACCATGCTCTACAACCGCCTCGAGCAGGTTACATTCGAGAATGAGCCACTAGGCTCTACAATCGCCTTGAGCTGATTACCTACAGGAACAAGCCACCATGCTCTACAACTGCCTTGAGCAGATTACCTTTGGGAACGAGCCACCATGCTTTACAACCGCCTTGAGCGGGTTACCTTCGGGAACAAGCCACCACGCTCTACAACCACCTCGAGCGGGTTACCTTCGGGAACGAGCCACCACGCTCTACAACCGCCTCGAGCGGGTTACCTTAGGGAATGAGCCACCACACTCTACAACCACCTCGAACGGGTTACCTTTGGGAACGAGCCACCACGCTCTACAGCCACCTCGAGCGGGTTACCTTTGGGAACGAGCCACCACGCTCAACAACCGCCTCGAGAGGGTTACCTTCGGGAACAAGTCACCAGGCTCTACAAGCCTCGAGTGGGTTACCCTTGGGAATGGGCCGACGGGCTCAGCAACTGCCTAAGATAGATCCAAGGGTCGACGGGCATCCTGACTGCTTAAAGCGCAGGTTAGTACAAACAAACATACGGATCGAGAACACCAACAGAAATTTACACCAGGAGGCAAAAAATCCATCACTATCAACAAACAAGAAAACGAGAATACCAACAACAATTTACACCAAGGAGATAGAAAATGCACTCTTCGCCAACAATAAACAATCTCTCAGGAAAATATTCACACAAACAAACAAACTCAAAATCGAGTTTCGCGCTCACGCCTAATGTGGTCGAGTACATCTCCCGCCTATCTCTCCAAGTTGAGTCCCTCACCGCTTAGCACGAAACAAGTAGAAAATCAAGGACCAAACAACAAACCAGGGACTGAACAGGAAACCAGTAACCAATTTTCTAAATTTATTATGCATATTATTGACTTGAAGATTCTCAAGGCCTTCTAAGGCTTCACAACTACCAAAATTGCTTTTTCTGCAGGTTACCTCCATCACAGTTGACTTGAAGATTCCTAAGACAACCAAAAAGTTGAGCCTCATTCACGGTGCAACCAACTGTTAGCTAACCAAAAGGAAGTGAAGACACCCACACGCACTAACTAGCATGGATCCTCAGCGAGGTAAGAAAAAACAAAAGCAAGCAGGTGCCCACGAGCCAACAAGGTGAAAGGCAGGTACAAAGAATGCAAAATATTTAATTTATCATGTACTAGCACATAGAAAATTAGCAGGATAACTGAAAGGGATATTTGATCTCCACAATTTTAGCTAAGAAATAAAGTCAAGAATGGACTCAGACTCCTAATAAGAAGAGGACTCAGACTCCTAATAAGAGATAGACACAGACTCCTAATAGGAGATGGACTCACACTCCTAAAAGGAAAATGTTTCACAATACAAATTGGAATCTATCATTCCAAGGAAACAACCTATATAAATAGCCTACAGGAGGTAACAAATTCTATATTTGAACTTGATTCACTTCTTCTTTACATACATTTATTCTCATACTGTGTTACTGACTTAAGTATCGGAGACTCCATAGGGCAACCAGTGCCTCCCCTTCATTTGTTGCAGGCGATCTGTATGGTTGGTGGTGTGAAACAAGTCCTTAACACTCGGTAGATAAAATACTTTGACTAGGTAGGATATCCTTAAGAGCCTTCCATACGAACTATTTGATTGCATTTGGAACATTCAATTCCTTAATAGTTTGCCAATATAGACTAACTCTGTTAGTAGAAGAAGAACCCAATATCTTGATGTTGAGTATTCACTTGAAGATGGTATGCACTTCAAACAGAAAAAGAATCATTCTTAGTACCCTCCGCAACAACTTATCATCTCTGCCTAATGGACTCATAGGCAGTCGAAAGATCTCTTTGGACTCATAGGCAAGTAGATCGGATATTATGTTCAATGTATGCTTATGTACATGTTTTCAATCATCTCCAAGAGAATCTCATTTGACTGTTGTTTAACATATTCTCATATATCT
The DNA here is from genome assembly GCF_001411555.2 of Juglans regia. Taxonomy (NCBI): domain Eukaryota; kingdom Viridiplantae; phylum Streptophyta; class Magnoliopsida; order Fagales; family Juglandaceae; genus Juglans; species Juglans regia. The sequence continues at coordinate 3,813,474 of NC_049904.1, forward strand.
TGTTGGCACAATTGATCTAGCGTTATGTTATTCTAAGCGCACATCTTTCGATCTAATCAGCTATTCATATGCAAATTATATTAGTTGCTAAGTTGATCGAAAAAAGTACTAGTGGAACATGTTAATTTTTAGGTCATGCACTTATGTAATGACTCAGTTCAATAATTTTAAAGTTGGAATATTGATAATTTTTATTAGACCTAAATTATATCTAATGGGTCATATTGGATAAGCATACGAACGATAAATTATTAAGGTTGATTAGGAGTTTTTATAAGGCTTAATAATTAGGTTATATCTCATTTATTATTTATTGAATAAATTAGACTCCTTTTAGAATTTTAAGACCGACCATTAGAAATTTATTTCAATTTAAAATCATCACTGATTGAAATTTCCTATGTAGTCTCAGTCACTGTCAATCCTACATTGAACGAGCTAATAGATCATGTTTTTAAATTCAAACTATTTTCTTGAATGATTACGACTGAGTCCAACTCAAACTTGTCGGCACCCTCTCCCAAATCTCTTTATAAATATCTTCCTTCTGTATGTTATTTGGAAAAAAAAAACTATAAACCTTCATAAGTGCAACGACCAAATTCTAAATACCCAATCCAGCACCATGCGTGTCCCACGTTCACCACGCCAATAGCTGACTGCCTCATTCCTTTCACAATATCCCTTATGTTTTTTCTCTCTTTCTAGTTCACGAGATCGATTTCATACCGAAAATATTAGATTAACGCAACGAGATAAGTAACTTGATCATAAATTAGAATTAATATACGTTAACTAGTTATATATATTATTATTAAATCCAATTCTTTGAAATTCAGTATTTATGAACCACACATATCATAATATTTGTAAGCATGTTATTCATCATGTTTCATTCCCCATTGTTAACGCCTAAAAACGACATAACAGTCCGGAAGGGGATAAAGATCTATTTTCGGCCCCATTAAGGTTATTATGGGCCTCGATTGGTATTGTATGGAGCCCTCGATGGTTGTCCGGTGTGACTGTACGATGTCCGTGCGTACATCTATGATAGTGAACAATAAAAAAAATATAGAAAAAATAAATAGAGGGAGACACACAGATTTACGTGGTTTGGCATTGAGCCTACGTCCACGGGGGTTCGGAGAGGGGAGGATCCACTATAATAAGCTTGTTTACAATCTCTTATGGTCTCTCATCCTCACTATACAATAGAAATTTGAGTTCTATTCTCTGGTTTTCATCCTCTCGCTGGAGTCTCTGTGGTGAGGTTGAAGAAGGTGAAGTCTCGAAGAAGCCTGGCCAAAAGTCCTTGAAATGGTATGTGTCCATGCCTTTTATCTCTTGCCCTCCTTTGCTGGGCCTGTTATATTTTATCCTTTACAGTTGCCCACGATTCTTAAGGGCAATTTGCTCCAAAAAGAAGACCTGGAGGATCTTTAAAGATGAAATATGCAATCGAAATAATTCGCCCAAAGTCCGTAGAGAAATAAATTTCGGGAGCAAGTTCCTGGTTATCCTTCCCTGTGGATTAAGCGATAAAGATTTTTGAGCGCAAGATTAGGCGTGAGATGGGCTCGACCTCGTGAAATACGAACTTGGAGCTCGTCCTGGTAAGCTGAGCTAGAGATAGGCTCTACCAGATAGAGTGCGAGCGTGAGGCTCGACTTAGCAAAGTGAGCGGGAGATATGCTCAACTACATAGAGTATGGGCGCGGAGCTCGGCTTCAGCTGGAGATCGGCTCCATAGCGTTGGGTGCGAGTGCAGGGCTCGGCTTAGCAAGGTGAGCGGAAGATAGGCTCAACCGCATAGAGTGCGAGCACAGAGCTTAGCTTTGTCGAGAGATCGGCCCCACTGCGTAAGGTGCGAGCATGAAGCTTGACTTAGTGAGGTGAGCGGGAGATAGACTCGACTACATAGAGTGTGAGTGTGGGGCTCGTCTTGGTGAGTTGAACGGGAGATGGACTCAATCGCATTGAGTGCAAGCACGGAGCTTGTCTTGGCAAGATAAACGGGAGGCTGGCTCGACCGCGCTAGGTGTGGGCACGAAGGTCATCTTAGAGAGATAAACGAGAGATGGGCTCGACTGCATTAAGTGCGAGTGCGGGGTTTGGCTTAACGAGATAAGCTATAGATGGACTTGACTGCAAAGAGTGTGAGCGCGGGGCTCGGCTTAGCGAGGTGAGCGGGAGATAGGCTCGACAGCACAAAGTGCTAGTGCGGGGCTTGGCTTAGCAAGGTGAGTGGGAGACAGGCTTGACTACACAGAGTATGAACATAGAGCTTGAATTTGGCTGGAATCGGCTCCATAGCATTAGGTGTGAGCATGGGACTCGGCTTAGCGAGATGAGCGGGAGACAGGCTTAACCGCATAGAGTTCGAGTGCGGAGTTTGTCTTGGCGAGAGATCGGCTCCACCGTATAAGATGCAAGCGCGAAGCTTATCTTGGCGAGAGGAGCGGGAGGTTAGCTCGTCTTTTGGAGGGAGATCGGCTCATTGCACAAGTTGCAAAGGTTGGGCAGTCGAGTGACATGCCTGCTTGTTGGGCGCCAATGAGGGTCAAGCGACCTGTAGCCTTTCTCATTTGTTGACTTATTGTCGAAAATAACCAGAAGAGGCAGTCATGACTCGAGTGTAAACACTCTACGTTTACTGGAGGAGATGTTGTCTCAGGAGTAATGTCGAGTAACCACAAGACTTGACTAGCACTTTGCTGTGAGGCAGGCCAAGCTGCCTTAAGGCTGGACAGACCTGTTGACCCTCGACGGGAAGGTAAGTAGGAGATATTTGATTGTGCTGCAAAAGTCAAACCGGTCAATATAAATATTTTCCAATCACAAGTACGAAATTTGCAAACCTGAATCGTCGTCTTGGAGTGCAGCGAAGATCAGAGGCTCTGCGTTTGCTGTAGGAGTTTCGATCCTTGGAGTAACTTCGGGCAGTCGAAAGAATAAACCTGCACTTAACTGTGAACTAGTCCGCTCTTCGCCTTAATGATGTTGGGGTAAGTTATCGGGCGGCTGAGAGGCTGGGCTTGCTCTCTTCTGCAAGGAAGTTCGGGTCATCAGGACTGCTAATCCTCGCGGGGAGGTAAGTTTTCAGACAGTCTGTTACTAAACCCGCTCCACTCGTTGATATCACAAGGAAGGTAAGTGTCGAGTCAAGATGGTGTTGATCCTGCTCTTCACCGTGATGGAGGTTAGGGTAAGTTGTCGGGTAGCTGAGAGGCTGGACCCGCTCTCCTCCGTGAGGGAGGTTGGGCCGCCAGGAGGGCTAGACCCGCCTATCGACTCTCACGGGAGGTAAGTTGCCAGGTAGTTTGAGACTAGACTCACTCCTGCCTGTTAATGCCATAGGGAATGTAAGTGTCAGGTTAGGCTAGGCTGATCTTGCTCTCCACCAAGGGAGGGATAAAGCAGACTTAAGGCATAACCCACCCTTTCGGATCTCACGAGGAGGTAAGTAAGAGAGTCGCTTGTCCGCGTGCATGTGAAAGCCAAGGAGTTTATTCTGATGGAAAAACATTGAGACGTCTGAACGATGTCCGAGTGGGGCTGTGAAGTCGGCGTTTCATGCTACAAGACTCAATTATGTTAGTAAAAATCAAATGCACACAAGTTTTTAGGGAGACAAACTAGGGTGAAGCACTATTTCCGGGCTAACTGTGTTTAAGGAGTCCTGTATGGTTGCTAACTAGAGTGAAGCAATATTGTCAGGCCAACCGTGGTGGTTGCCTGCTGGAAAGACTTGCTAGGGAGGTTCCTATGCCTCGTCGGGTCCGGCCAAGGTTCACTTGCTCACGTCATGAGGTTTGCCTGCTAAGAGAGAGGGTGCTCCATGGCAAGTAGGTGGCTGGTGTAGCACGTTGCATGGAACATGCGACGTGCCTTGAAAGCAGCTTGCATCGGCTCAGGCAGGTCAGTCTGGTGGTGGTTGTGCACAATGTTGGTGCAGCATGTTGCATGAGGTCCGCTATGCTCATGTAGGAGGCCGAGGGAGGGGTTCTTCTGTAGTTAGGGCTGAGTCGAGGGAGGCGGATTCCTACGTTGGGGCTATGACAGAGCCAACCAAGGAGCTTGGTGTTGGCCAGGAAGCTTGGGCGAGGAGCATATGGCAGGATGCAGTGGGCAAAGAGCTTGGGCGAGGAGTTCATGGCACGGGTCTAGTGGGCGAGGAGCTCATGGCCGGGCTGAATGGGAAAGGAGATCTAGTGGGTGGCCAAGTCATGTAATGCTAGGCGACTCCGTGGTGGTTGGGCAAGTCAGGATGATGCTAGGGTGAGTCCATGGTGGCTGGGTGAGTCCTTTAGCCTTGCACTATTTGACCGAGTTGGTGACTGAGGCCGAGACGCCAGTGACTGAGTCTGGATGTCCGCAAGCTTGCTGAGATACCGGTGGCTTAGCACATGGTCGTTTACTTGTTGGGTGGTACATCCTAGTGGAGGTAGAGGACGTCAGCGGTCCACACGGTGGCCACCGAAGTACTTGTCATGCCACAGAAGGCCTAACCAATTCGTTCCTACCACGTGTAACCCGTGCACGTGGTTTGTGTGGTGGAGCCACCTCTGTGGGGGGTTGTCTGGGTCATCACGGTAGGGAAGGACTCATAGGCATTTTCTGTCGCTGGGAGGCAGTATGCCAACGGCCTTAGTAGCTCGTCAGTAGCTAGCAGGTCGTTGCCCTCTAGCCAATCTGTGCCTCTACTTGACGTGTGTCTCGAATACTAGTGCTCTAGCAAACATTGCTGCTACGAGAAAGGGAAGGCTTCACCAGAGACAGAAACTACCGACAACCCTAGTGGTGGCCGTCGGTGGTTGTCCCGGGGCCCCTCATGGTTGGCAGGACGGATCCCACCAGCTCGTGACTTGTTGGACGACATTTATCCCAAACTTGGGGCTTAGGCGTTTGGTAATGCTTCAGGAAGAGGCCGCTCCACTGGAGACAGAAACCGCCGATGACCCTAGTGGTGGCCATCGATGGCTGTCCCGGGTGCGCCTTCTGGATGGTGTGCAACGTGGCTGAGGCAGGGTGATCCCTGCCAGTCCCGCCCAGCCACCCACCAGTGTGGTCCCTAACAGCGAGACCGCCATCGAGGGTCCCTGGGTGCACTTAATGGGCACCCACACACTGTTGTGCAAGCCATTATGCGTGCTTCATGTGCATTGTGCATTTAAGTGCACGATGCACTTCCATATCCCTCCCTTTTACACAGTGCACTCAAAGTGCAATGAGTATTTGCAGTTCAAGTAACAAGTAACTTTGCTTTTTGCCCGGGTGAGAAAGGTTCGCTCGCCATTTTTTGCTAAATGCTCATAAAAATAAAAGTTTGAGGGCTGAGAATACTTGTCTGGAAAACTCTTATCTGCTCCTTCGGTAATTATTTAGCACACTGAGAAGTCGTCCTTCTCCCACTTTCGACGTGAAAAGTAACTCGATTCCACAGTCGACGCCAACTGTTAACTCCTAAAAATGGTACAACAATCCGAAAGGGAAGAAAGATCCATTCTCGGCCTCGCTAAGGTTGTTCTGGGCCTTGATTGGTGTTGTGTGGAGGCCCTGGCGGTTGTCTAGTGAGATTGTATGGTGTTCGTGCGTACATCCATGGCGATGAACAACAAATACATGCAGAGAAAATAAATAGAGTGAGGTACACAGATTTACGTGGTTCGGCACTAGGCCTACGTCCACGGGGGTTCGGAGAGGGGAGGATCCACTATAATAAGCTTGTTTACAATCTCTTATGGTTTCTCATCCTTACTGTACAATGGAAATTTGAGTTCTATTCTCTGGTTGTCATCCTCTTGCTGGAGTCTCTGTGGTGAGGTTGAAGAAGGTGAAGTCTCGAAAAATCTTGGCCAAAAGTCTTTGAAGTCGTATGTGTCCGTGCCTTTTATCTCTTGCCCACCTTTGCTTTATGTCACATCACCCATTTTCCCTCATGACACTTTGCCCTCCCTTAACCCTTTGTCCCCTCCTTCCCTCTCTTTTTCTTCCCTCCTGATGAGTTTCCCCCCTTTGGCTGGGCCTAGAAAATACCATGGGCCAATTATATTTTATCCTTTACACCCATATTATTGTTATGTATGTATTATGTATCTCATGCATCTCACGTTGCATAAGACATGTAAGCTTTTTTAAGTTCAAGCGCAAAATAAAAATCAAATCAATTTAATTAGATGATCATTTAGATGCATGATACTAATGTAGTTTCAGGGTGGATGTGCAAGTCATGGACTCAAGCGCGACCTCGGGATGTGGGATCAGTGCACAACCTTGCACACAGGGTTAACTGCGTTGGTCAGTCAGTTAATTCAGATAAATCAGTCATGCATAGCATAAACATCAGTATAATCAGTCATGGTTTTAAGCTCAACATGAAATATTTTATGAAAACATTATGTTAAGTATGTTTACGTTATGATAGGTTTTTTACTGAGTCATTGACTCATTTTAGTTGTTTTTATGTTTTTAAACCACCTCAGATTAGAATATTTATGAAGATAAAATTACAGGACAAGACTTAGTCCAGGGAGGAGTGATAGTGACCTAGATCATGTACAGATATTTTAAGTTATGATTTTTATAGCACAAACTTTGAGAAATTTTAATAAATTTTTCCGCGCACTCTCATTTATGATTTCAGTATTTTAATTCAAAATGACTCTGTTTATTATAAGTAATCTTTGTACTTAATGCTTCGTTCAGAATAAATGAAAATATTTTTAAGTCAGGGTTCAGTAGCAGCACTTTGGATTTCGAGAATTTTTAAAAGTGACTTTATTATTAACTGTGGTGAGCAGGGTATTACAACTTATTTCATGATTTAGTAAGTAAAATTTTGTTGCATTATTTGCTGATGATGCATAATATGTTGCTGCGGGTAGTTGTTGTGCTCAAGTTCTTTACACGAAACATTAACTTGAGGATTTTTAAACACATATATAGTTACATTCCAAGCAAATGTGATAATACCAATCCTATAAATCTTTCAAAGATACCAATACAACAGTCTAGGACTAATTGTATTGATATTAAATCATGTTCAAAAGAGTGACATTGTACTAGATTTCACAAGCACACGCGACCAGTTGGTAGATATTTTCACAAACCTCTGCTAGAAGATAAATTGTGCATGATTAGAAGAGAATTAGGAATGATGCATGCTATGGATATTTGTTAAACACTTTTTTATTATCTCAAAATCACTTACAAAAACTTGAGTTTCTTAACCTCATTTTTTAAGTGCTTGCTCTTCACATATCTGTGTGCTATCATTATCTAAAGGATTAGGCAATCGAAAAGAACAGTCCATCAAGGACTTCAACTTCTTATTTTCTCATTTTAAGTTCCCTATTTTTATGTTAGACTATTGAACAACCCGTTAGAGTATATAAATCTTCTCGTTAAGCTTTTCAACCCACTTGTTCTAGACTCCAATCACCAAAAAAATTCAACAATGGATGACAAAGACCGAGTACTAAGGTAGACTAGTTCATAAATGACATCATCATTCGGCTTATTAGCCAGAACTATTTCCTACTGCACCATAGCTCCTATGGTAGATGCTGAGAAAACTGGTGACTGGGGTGTAAAATACCTCATATATTGATCAAAATGATTGCTGGAAAAAGATTGTTGAGTCATTGAGAAAAGATAAAATATATAGAGAAAGAAATTGATTGATTACAGATAAGTGAAGAAGATTGAATGCAAATTAGATAAGCTAGAGTCTGCCTTTTAAAGATAAACATGAACACAAGACAAAATATCATATTTCTTCATATCTTATTTGGTCAACATTACAAGATATTCTAGTCTCATTTTATCAAAGTTTAGGTCAGCAGTATTAAATACAACTTGTCCCCCAATTTATTTTTTGGATCTTCTAAAAATAATTTTTCTCCTAAACACTAAACCTTTGCCATTATTCGCTTTTGTTGGCCTTGGATTTGAGCTGCCTCTCTTTCCAGCTCCTCTACTCGTGGCTAAAGGTCACGAGCATATTGGTTTGTCAACTTTCTCAACTCCTTGTTTTCCAATTTTAACCTGTTATTCTTTTTGTCTTTATCAACAAGCATTCAACACAATTCAAAAATTTGATTGTTAAGTTGATCAACGTCACTCACTCTCGCTCGTAATCTCTGAGACATGATTGTAACAAAGACATCATATTGAGCACTAAGAGACCTTGATTTTGAATGACCTTTGAATTAGTCATACAAGTCAATCGTCTCTCTACTCCTATCATGGTGTTAATAACCTCAATGAAAAAAATAGGTGGTTGGGGTGTGAAGGATCCCTGATTCAAATCAGGAACATTATTGGAAGAGAACTGTTCTGCCATAAAAATTGTTTTGGATAAACAAAAACAAGGTCAATGAATAATTTGAGAAATTTTTTTCTCATGAGAATCTGATGGGTAAGGATAATCTTTTAAAAAAATTGTTAGAGCTTTCAAATCTCCTTCATAAAAAATATCAAGCGATGTTGTTAGAGCTAGCCCATAGCTTTGTAGCACTTGTCTGGATTCAAGTAGCTCCATTTACTCAGCTCTCTACAATTTCTACTAGGGACCCTTTCCTCGGTCCATTGGTTATTGCGATCCTTTTCTATGTCATGAATTCCCATACATCCTAATGAATTTGCCTACTTGATATTCTTTCAACTCATCTGTTGAACCCAAAGCTTCAAGCATCATAAAAATCTATTTGTACTTATGGATTTTGATGATAACAAATTAGTTCAAGCATAAACAAGTCTCGAGACTCTAAGAGTACTTTTTTACATCTCTTTCAAAATTCAAGAAATGTTTAAGGCTAAAAAAATATTTTTAATATACTCATGAAAAATAATTTTGCATTTTTCACATGTGCATAAAATGATTAAAATTTTAAAATTTGAAAGATGGTTGATTGTCATTTTTCAATATTTAAAATTTGAAAAATCATTGATTGACATTTTTCACATGTGCACGATATGTTTGAAAGTTTGCAATTTGAAATTTTGAAAGATGATTGATTGTCATTTTTCATATATGCATGATATGTTTGAAAGTTTGAAATTTGAAAAAGAAGTCTCATATGTCTATAAATATCTCATTTGAGATTTTCGAAATTACACATCAACTACAAGTTTTACAATATTCATTCATTAAAAGCTTTCATTTCACTCATTGAGGAGTGTACTCTGATAATCTACCTACTATCAGCTCTTGTATAAACCGTGAAATTGTGTGTATAACCCTTGTGAGTATAGTAGAAGTTCTACACAGTGAATAACTAGATCACCACTCATAAGGGGATTGAAAGTGTAGAAGGTGTTCTACACAAATTCTTTGAACTAGTGTTGCTCAAATGTGTAATAGGTTTCTATCTCCACCTAAAGGAGGTTTAATAGTGAATTTAGAAATCCTCATTGGGTACCTTGAGGCAAGGACGTAGGGAGTGGGGTTGAACCTCGTTAAATTAGTGAGTTTGCATCTATCTTACCCTTACTCTTTATATTTACTGTTGCTTAGTATTTTATTCACATTTTATATTATGTATTTTATTTATAATTGTTAATTTTTTAAAATAACCTAATTCACCCCCCCTTGGATTAGTCATTTGGGCAGCACTCTAGCTATGTTTTCCTTGTGACCCCAGAAAAAGCCTGCATAGGGTGATTGATTTTCTTACAGAGTTTTTGGGAGTTGGAAAATACTCATGCAATGTGTGACTTGCCTGGATCATTGCTTTCAACAGAATTTCTTTTCCAACTTGAGACAAAAACTTTAATTTCCAATTGTTAAGTTTCTATGAATCTGAGAAAGAATATGGTCGAAAGTTCTAACTTTCGATTTTCCAATCAAAACTGGAAGGCTTAAGTATCTATCATAACTCCTTGTAGAACTGACCCCAATCAAAAAGGAAAGAGTATCTTTTATGTCTTTGTGCTCCTGCTAAAAAATAATGATGTTTTATCTAGGTTAACTTTTTGGTCAGACACTTTTTCATATAATGTTAGTATACTTTGTAAATTGCTCCTTTTATGAGAGTTGGCTTTGCAAAAGAGAATAGAATCATCTCCAAGAAATATATGAGAGATGCGGACTGAACCTCCACCTATTGGAACTCCCTCATAGTTCGGTCGGGGTATTCCTCAGACTTAGGATTTAGCACCAGGGGGAAAATCACGCAGCTAGCAAACAGTAGCCGCTAGGCGTTATGGTGGAGTTGAGTGGATGCGAAGCCCAGGAGGTCCAGAACATCGCGGATAGGGCGGCAGAACAGTAGCCTAAGCCCGTTCCCGAACATCATGGGAAACAGGGCCACCTTTGTCGCCAGGCCAACATCGCCCATGACAGCAATACGACAACTTGGAACCTACAAAACAACTGAGTCTAGAAAGCTAAACGACCCATGGAGGGCATAAAGGTTGGTAGAAGAGGCTACCGACTCCCAATCTTGGCCACCGAGGTGAGACGATTTCTCTCCAATGGGTTGTGACACTCCCTCTTTGAAGTCACTGGAGGTCCCTTTAGGACGAGCTGGACAATCTTTCTTGGGAATTGAACGAGGAATATTCTTGGAAGCCATGGGAGCAGGAACAGTAAACTAAGGGGGCAAAAAAGCTCAAGGAAGAAGATGACAAGGGACACGAAGATGACGAGCAGTGGGAAAGAAAGTAGACGGAAGGATGAAAGGGGCAACGAATTTAAATAAAGTCTTGCGTCAATTGGAATGCCCAATGCAAGAAGTTATGGGGGCTGTCAGAAGCGAAGCGACATGAACAAATCTCGAGATTCATGTTGCACGCAGTAATGATGGAGGCAAACTATCACGAACACCTCAACTGCAAAAAGGGAAGGGAGTCAGGAGCGTATGCAGCACAAACCAGCCAAGTCATCGCTTGGGAGGCAAGCTACCACCCCGCACATAGCAACGCGAGTGCAATCCGTGGAAACAGGCAAAGCCACTCGACAACGGTTGGCAATTTTTGAATTCTCATTGCACGAGTGCGATGAGAATTCACGGGGTACTGAGGAGGGTATTTACCCAAAGTTTTGAATACTGGTTGGATGACCGGTTTAGTAAAGACACTAGAATGAAATATTTCGATACCGGTTTTGTTTTGGGATAGTCTATATGTAGATAAATAAATTATATTTCAAAATAATATTAATACAAGTCTTAAAAAGTTAAAACACATATTTATAAAACTCAATAATACTTCTAAGTTCTCAATCCAACTATCAAAAAAATAATCATTCATCTTCATCATGAAAAGGGGAGTAGGGATTTGATTTTCAGTCTTTGAGAAAATGGGGTTAAAAAAAGTTAAGAATATAGTCTTCAAATGTGAGAATTGGAATGAAAAATACGAAAATATATTGAAAATAAAAAAAATACAAAATTTTCGGCCGGCACACTAAAAACCAGCTGATATTGACCAAAACACACTGAAATGTCCCGTATTTGACTCGGTACGAAACACCTATCTCACTCGTGCCAGTTACTGGCATGACACGGTAAATACTGACTGTACCAGCTGGTACGACATGGTATTCAAAACTTTGGATTTACCCTTCCTTGGGCCAAATGAGAAGATGCATCTACCCTAGGGCTCGAAGCCAATGGGCAGCCTAATATAAAGCCATTAAAGGTAAGGGAGGGCGAGGGCGAGTTGAGGCCCGTGAAGGCCTGTCAAGTGTCATGACTGGACACAACGCCTGTCAAATAAGCTAGCATGAAATGTAGGTGCAGGTGCCCACCTCTGAGTCAGGGTAGAGCGCGCACACCCTCACCTTACCTGTTGGAGGGGACAAGCAGGTGACCCACGTGCAATGTGACAGGGCGATGACAAACATGGCAGGGGTGGAGGGCTGCCATCCATGCAGTCTCGTACACCTCTCCACGACCTACCAAAAGAACGATGGGGACCACCGGTGGCGTGTATATAAACACAGCCTAAGCACAAGTATTGCTCTGGATAACCTTTTTCTTGATTACTCGCGCATAGAGAGATCAATCTAACTTAGGCATCGTCGGTGTCCCTTACCACCCCAAGCTTTTACCTTGTTGAATCTTGCAGACCACAACCACGAGACCGCGAGTTGGCCAAGCTGTTAAACATGACGTCAATATTATATCATTTCTTATGTTTTTTCATTTTAATTTTAAATTTGATTGAGAACGATATTTAATTAGAATAATTATTTGTATAAATCTTAAATAATAAAAAAGTGAATTCTATCTTGAAATAGTGTAAAAAATTATTATTTTTATTTAGGTGTGGTTTGGATAGTGAGATGAAATGAGATGATTTTAGATGAAAATTAAAAGTTAAATAAAATATTGTTAGAATATTATTATTGTTTTGATATTTAAATATTTGAATTGTTTATTATATTTTGTGTGAAAATTTGAGAAAGTTGTAATGATGAGATGAAATATTTTCACGATCCATACGGGGCCTTAGGCTGCGTTTGGGTGTTGAGCTGAATTAAGCTGAGCTGAGTTCTTTATGAATAGTAGTGAGTTGAGTAGGTGGAGTGAGTTATATATGGCCCATCTAAAATGAGTTTAGATGTGTTTGGATGTTAATATGAGTTTAATACTACTTATGGGAGAGAAATTCTACTCTAAGGCCACTAAAGTTTCCAACACCACACACCTACTGATATGACTTTCTTTTATTTATTTTTTTTAAAACGACTTGTTAGACTCCCCACGTTTTCCTCTCTCCCTGTCACTTCCATTCGAATTTTTCCTTCTCCTCCCACATTCTCCCTCCACGCTTCGGATTTGTGCCCTTCGTTGTGTTGCCGTATGTCCGCCTCTGATCGACCAAAGAACGGCAGATTTGGTAGGCTGTTGTGAAGCTCTTCTCTAAAGGTCCTCTCTTTTCAGTCCTCTCTCTCTCTAAAAAATTGTAGCAAAACACAAAACTTTTGGGTTAGAAATCTAGGAGGGGACGAATAAAGCTATATTTTTACTGGGTTAGAAGCTTTCGACAGGATTAGAACATCTGGGAGGGGACGAATAACAGATAATAAATTTAGTAGGGCTGTACACAAACCGGCCGGACCGACCGCCGGATTCAGGAACCGGCCGAAACCGGCAGAGAACCGGTCGGCCGGCGGTAGGAAATCAATGAAACCGACGTCGGCCAGTTCGGTCTGCTGTTCAACCCCGGTCTAAACCGACGAACCGACCAACCATTTAAATCTATATTTTAAAATATATTTCTTATACAAAACGACGCCGTTTCACATGAAACGGCGTCGTTTTGTTTTTAAACCTATGAAAAAAAAATTAAACGGGCGCCGTTTGGTTTAGACGAAACGGCGCCGTTTTGGTTAGGGTTAGAACCCCCACTTTAGACCCCCGAATCTCATTTCGTCTCCTTCGGCTTCGAGTTCGAGTTGTGCAGCACAGCAGCAGCGGCAGCCTCCCTCTCCCCGGACCCCATAGGCCATAGCCGCCATACAGACTCCATCTCCATCTTCCTCTCCCCGGACCCCGTGGCCATATACTCCCTCTCTCTCCCCGGACCTCGTGACGGCGTGACCCAGACTCCCTCTCTCGTCGCCAACAACCCACAGCGGCACAACCCTGTCTCCTCTCTCATCGCCGACGGCGACGACCCACACGGCCCACATCTCACTCACTGTAAGTTTTATTTTCACTTTTCTTGAGGAATTTTTTTCCGTGGACATATGAAATATTGCTTGCCTCTGTTTTTGCCTTGGTTAGTAAAAATATTGTGGTTTGTGATTGAAGTTGTGTCGTGTGTGTTTCTGTGAATCTGAGTTGATGAACTTCTGTGACTCTGTCCGAAATGTGAATATGTGAAAATGAGTTGATTGACTTTGTGTCGTGTGTGTGTGAATCTGTGAACTGAAAATTGAAAATTGGAGATTTAATGTGTTTAAATTTGATGGGTGATGAATTTAAGTCACTAAAGTTGAAGCATCTAAGTTTGGTTGGTTAAGGCAGTTGTGATGATTTGTGATGATTAGTGATAATTTTTGTGCTTACAGTGTGATAATTTGTGATGATTAGTGATAATTTTTGTGCATGTGTCTGTGATAGACTTGTGGATTGTTGGGTATGTTTGTTAATTTTATTTCTTACTAGTCTTTGAAAGTTTGAATTAATGAATTTAAAACATGAAATGTGATGAGTGAACTAAACTTAGATTAGAGTCTTAGACTTGTGATGTTTGCTATGTTGCAAACTAGCTGTTGTGATAATGTACGTGATAACGTATTAAGTACTAACGTGTAATATTTATGTTTTGTTTTATAATTAGATGGATTCTTCGTCGTCTCCGATTGATGTTGATACATCAACACCAACCATTAACTTGGGAGATGATGTGAGGGAGACCCAGTCATCAAAACCCCCTAGTGCCCCTACTAGTACTACTTGTCCATTACCTAAGAAACGAAAAGGGAAGGATCCATCTATTGTTTGGGACCATTTTACGAAAGTGGAGGGTTGTGCTGTAGATGATCCAAAGGTTAAATGTAATTATTGTGGCAAAACATATGCTTGCCACTCAAAGAGGAATGAGACTTCAACAATGCAAAACCATTTGCCTTCATGTCCTAAAAATCATCATAAACGTGGTCCTTTGGATAGGTACCAAAAAATATTAACAGGTGAGGCAACACCTGAGGAGGGGGTTGGAGAGAGTGCCGGTATGTTAAGGAGTCTTGTAACCCACAAATATAGTGAAGATGTTGTGAGGTTGGCGATTGCAGAGATGGTAATTGTCGATGAGTTACCATTTAGAATTGTTGAAGGACAGGGATTTAAGAAAGTGTGTTGGGCTTTTGAACCTCGGTTTAAAGTGCCATGTCGTGTCACAGTGGCAAGAGATTGTATGAAATTGTATGAAAGTGAAAAGGAAAAATTGAAAAAAGTGTTAAAAAATGGTGGCATGAGGATTTCGTTGACGACCGATACATGGACATCAATACAGAATTTGAATTATATGTGTCTAACTGCACACTTCATTGATCAAGATTGGAAATTGCAGAAAAAAATCATTAACTTTTGTTTAATCCCTAATCATCGAGGGGAAACTATTGGGAGATATGTTGAGTCATGCTTGTATGATTGGGGCATTGATAGAATATTTACTGTGACAGTTGATAATGCAAGTTCAAATGATACAGCAATTTCATATTTGAAACAGTTTTTGAGTGGAAATTTGTTGGGGGGTAAGTATATGCACATGAGATGTTGTGCTCATATATTGAATCTTATTGTGAATGAGGGTTTGAAGGAGTGTAATGACGCCATCACAATGGTGAGAAATGCAGTTAGATATGTGCGTTCATCTCCCGCAAGATTAGACAAGTTTAAGAGATGTGCTGAAAAAGAAAAAATTGATTGTAAGAAAATGTTGTGTCTTGATGTACAAACACGATGGAACTCAACTTATATGATGTTGGAGGCAGCTGAGAAGTTTGAGAAGGCTTTCAGGCGGATGGAGAGTGAGGATTATAATTACCTCTCTTATTTTGATGATGGCACTGGGTCTGGGCACATGGGGCCTCCTAAAGCTAGGGAGTGGGAGACAGTGAGGGTTTTTGTTAAATTTTTGGAGATGTTTTATGATGCTACTAATAGATTTTCTGGGTCTTTATATGTGACAGCTAACACCAGTTTTTTAGAGATTTGTGATCTCCAAAATGAGTTGATGGAGTTGAGTGAGAGTCCTAATAGTTGTTTGAGGAGTATGGCCATAAATATGAGAACAAAGTATGATAAGTATTGGGGGTCATTAGACAGGCTGAACTTGTTCTTGTTAGTTGCAGTTGTGCTTGATCCACGAAGCAAGTTAGGACTTCTTACTTTCCATTTGAAGAAAGTTCATGATGAGTTTCGTGCTGATGAGTTGGTGTCGAGTGTGAAACAATTATTGAAAGATTTGTATGCAGAATATAATGTGGAATTCGGCTCCACCACGAGTAGCCAAGAATATGTGCCCCCTCCGACATCTAGAACCATGAATGATGGTGATGGCAAGCGTGAGACCAAATGGTTCTATGAGTGGTATAAAGCATCTTCCGCCATGGGATATACTATTGCAAAAACAGAAGTAGATCGATATTTATCAGATGGTTGTGAGGCACTCTCCACATCATTTGACTTGTTGACTTGGTGGAAAATTAATGAGGCTAACTATCCTATACTCGCGAGGATTGCACGAGACTTATTGGCTATGCCTGTTTCCACGGTTGCATCTGAGTCAGCATTTAGTACAGGAGGTCGTGTGCTTGACCCTTTTCGGAGTTCATTGGCTCCAAGAACTGTTGAGGCACTGATTTGTACTCAAAATTGGTTAAGACATCCAGCAACAACCATTGATATCCGGGAGGCTATGGATAATGTGGAGAGCTTCATAGTAGAATCAGGTAATATTTTATTTGTTTTCATTGTAATTTAATTTTAGTATTTTTTATAAACCAAATTCACTAACATTTGATGTTTTATTTTTTTATTAATATTTATTAATGTTTGTATATAGAGTTGGGCACACAATCAAACGTGACAAGTATTGAAGATTGAAGGTTGACGACGTGAAGTTGAAGAAGCAAGTAGCAATTATCCAATTTGTTGTCATTTAATTATGTTATATTTTTTAGTTGCATTTTGTTATGCTTAAGACAATTTATTTTTGTTTTTGTTTTTTTTTAATATGTATTAAGTAATACTAAACATCTAGTGAAGTTATTTTTATTTTTTTTAATTATGTAATAAGTAGTAAGTAATAATTAATATAGTTAGTTAGTAATAGACTAAGACTAGAAAATTATAAATGATATTACTATTAAAATTTAAAATGAAATCAACTCAAAAAAAGCTCAAAAAGAACTTGGATAATGAAATAAGGAAAAAAAAAAAAGCTCAAAACAGTTTGTTGAATTGATCCAATTATAATATAACAAAGGCCCAAAAGAAGGGCCCAAGAAAAGCCCAAACCGATCAAACCGACCGGAAACCGGCCGGCCCGAAAGCAGGTCGGTTTCAGCCCTTACGCCGGTCGGTTTCGATCGGTTTTCTTCTTCTTAAGAAACCGGTCGGTCGGTTTCGGTTTCATGAGAAAACCGAACCGAGTACTTCGGTTTTCAGCCCTAAAATTTAGGTAGGAATAACAGAGAATATCTGGGTTATTGCGACGACTTACCTTTCGCCATTGCTAGGTTAGAACTTTCGGCATACTTGGGAGGGGACAAAAGTCGGCCTTGCATATCAAAAAATTAGAACTTTCGGCATAAACCTGCAGTGATTTATGGGTGGAAAGCTATATAATTTTCTTTGCTCTTAGGTTTATTGAAACACCCTTCATTGGACTAAAAAAAAGAAAAGAACAGTTTTCTTCTATTATATTATTCCTCATTCCTTCCCTCCTTTGAGATCGAATGATTGTATTAGTGGACTTTTGAAAATAGTTTTGTCTTATAGGAAAAGAAAAAGTCAACAATTGTTTATTTGTCTGCAGAAATTATTAAGGAAGAAATAGAAAGATGAGAAACCCAAATGTTAAGAGGACAAACCTCAAAATAGAAAAATGCGAAACCTCAAAATTAAGATGAGAAACCTCAAGTTTGGAGGAGTTTATTTTGCTTTGGTAATTATATTCCTGTTTTCTAAACCAGCTCAAGTTTGTGTGTGTGATTTCTTGCATCTAAACTGGTTGTTGGTTGTATTATCTAGGCAGAGGGAGAGGGATTCGCAGAGAGAGGGGGAGAAGAAGCTTTCGGCAGGGAAGGGGGAGAGCAAAGAAGGAGGGAGGGAGGGGGGAGAGCAAAAAAAGAGGGAATATAATTCTCGGGACTAAAAGGAAAAATTAGAGCTCTGGACCGTTTTGAAAATAAATCTGATTTGCCACATTATTAGTGTGTGATATTGGAGAGTAGACAGGCCTTAGAGTATAATTTCTCTTTATGGAAAATTGAAAAAGATTGTGGGTCTCACATGTAAAGAGGTTTTGAGTTGAGATGAGTTTAGTAATTTGAGAGTTTGGTATTTGAATGTTAGGCTCAACTTAAAATTAGACTGAACTGAATTAATCTCAGCTGAGTTTTGCAAGCAAACGACTTGCCAACAGAATGATGGGGACCACCGGTGGCGTGTTTATAAACGCGGCTCGAGCACAATTATTGCTTTGGATAACTTTTTTCTTGATTACTCGCGCATAGAGAGATCAATCTAACTTAGGCATCGTCAGTGTCCCTTACCACCCCAAGCTTTTATCTTGTCGAATCTTGCAAACCATAACCACGGGACCACGAGTTGGCCAGGCTGCGAAACATGACGTCAACAGTATCATTTCTTATGTTTTTTCATTTTAATTTTAAAGTTGATTGAGAACAATATTTAATTAGAGTAATTATTTGTATAAATCTTAAATAATAAAAAAAGTGAATTCTATCTTAAAATAGTGTAAAATATTATTATTTTTATTTAGGTGTGGTTTGGATAATGAGATAAGATGAGATGGTTTTAGATGAAAGTTAAAAATTGAATAAAATATTGTTAAAATATTATTTTTTAATATTATTATTATTTTAAAATTTGAAAAAATTAAATTATTTATTATATTTTATATAAAAATTTAAAAAATTATGATAATAAATAAAATAAAATAAAATATTTTTACTATTCAAACGGAATATTACAGGCCTAATTGAGATAAGTTGTTTATATTGTTTTTCATTTTCTTTTAAATTCAATTATCCGGCCACAAACTTGTCACCCAGTTGGATCATTCCACCTCTCAAGGATCGCCACGTCATCACGTGAGAACCGTTGATAGTTAACCTAATCCAACGGTTTCCAGTCTCACCTAGCGCGTATTAAAATCTCACCCACGCAACTCCATCTGCTCGCTCACACGATTTCCATTTTCAGTCCAATTTCTTCTTCTGGTCGTTTCTCGAGGAAATTCTCCTTTTGCATCAAATTTTTTTCGGTCATGGAAACGGGGGGAAAGGTGAAGAGAGGTGCTGCAGGGAGGAAGGGAGGCGGTCCCAAGAAGAAACCGGTGTCCCGGTCCGTTAAAGCGGGTCTGCAGTTCCCAGTTGGACGAATCGGCCGGTACTTGAAGAAAGGCCGTTACTCTCAGCGTGTGGGCACCGGTGCTCCTGTTTACCTCGCTGCTGTACTTGAGTACCTAGCTGCTGAGGTAAAATTTTCGCTCTCGAGCTCTCTTCTCTTGCAATTTTGTAGCTTTGCCATTTTAGGGTTTCTGGATGGACTATTTTTGCTTCAGTGAACTTGTTGATCTTTTATGCTCTGTTTGGTACTGTACTAGTAATTGAGTATTTAGGTTTTTGAGCTTCTCTACGAACTTAAGAATTTGAAGCTACTTTCATGTTCTTTTATCAGTTTTTTTTTACAACCAAACAGGTCCTTCACTTTATTGCCTTTGTTAATTAGCTTATTTGTTGGATTTCTTTTCTTAGAACTATTTTACATTTTTGTAATCTTAGCAAATGAATTTGTTTAGGTTTTGGAGTTGGCTGGAAATGCCGCAAGAGACAACAAGAAGAACAGGATTATCCCAAGGCATGTGCTACTGGCCGTGAGGAACGATGAAGAGCTCGGGAAGCTTCTCGCTGGTGTGACCATTGCCCATGGAGGTGTCCTTCCCAACATCAACCCCGTCCTTCTGCCAAAGAAGCCTGACAAGGTTGCTACCAAAGAGCCCAAGTCTCCATCTAAGGCCACCAAGTCCCCTAAGAAGGCCTGACCCTTCGCACAATGTGTTGAACAAAGTCTTTGTGTCTCTGTATGTAATTTCCTATCTGTATTTGTTGCTTGTAAGGAAGTTCATGTCCGTAGAATTTAGGATACCATTGTACTGCTCGTTGTTTCTGTCCTTGTAGAACATCCTTTGCTTTAAATTAATCAGATCAAATTGCAGCCCAGTTCGAATTTCTCGTCTGTTGCTTCATTGCTAGGAGTCCTAGCAATGCCCAGGTTGATCATGAAAATTTGGATCAAATATGAAGGAGCAGGGCAACGTTGAAAGTGGAGATGGGAAACTTTTGAGAGTCTGAAACACCGAAGGTCGGGCGTTTTGATTCGGTTTTGGGGTTTAAGGAATGAGCAATGCTCCTTTTATTTTTTCGTTCTTAATTATATGGGATTGATGTGATGTATTTTAAGAGTTTTCATAAATTAATTAAATGATTTTTTTTAAGTTATAACAAATTAGTTTATATTATAAAGAACGACAAAATATAAAGTAGAAAATAACAATTTTCCTAAATAGTTGAATTTTTTATGTTTGATTGTTAAGATGAGATGAGATGAGATGATATTTCAATGCACATAAGCTCTTAACAAGAAGTTATTTGCAAATATACTTTGGATAATTCAAAAGAAAATTCTCTTAATCTAAAATCTCAAAATGTGAATGTAGAATTTCAATTACTAGAAATTTGGTGGGTTTGGATATACAAAAATATTTTATTTTATATTATTTTATCATTATAATTTTTTTAAATTTTTATATAAAAATATAATAAATCATTTAAATTTTAAAATAAAAATAATATTTTATTTGATTTTCAATAAAATATTTTATTTAAATTGTCTATCCAAATTCATTCTTAGTTTATATAGCTATTCCAAGATTGTTATGGCACTCTTGAGATTAATGTTATAGATGAGATGAAATGAGAAATATATAAAAAGTAATAACATAATTTGTAAATAGTAAAATAATTTGAATTAAGACTTTTAGTGTTTTGAGAAAGAAAGAGAAAAATTTTTAAATAAAAAAATTATAAAGTTAAAAATTGTTAGAATATAATTTTTGCTTTAAGATTTAAAAATGTTGAATTCTTATTTATGTTTTGTTTAGAAGTTTAGAAAAATTATAATGATTAAGTAATAATTAGATGAAAAAATTAAAAATTTGAAATTGAAAAATATTTTTATTTAATAGTATTTAAATTTTGAGATGAGATTAAATAATAGGAGATCATTTGAAAAACTTGTCAAACTAAAACTAAGTCTAGTATTTTGTTTGGTGATTTTGGATTTTGATATAGCTAGGGTTGCTATCTGCTTGTATGAGCAAGTAGCCACATTCCTTGCCGCAAGTAGGGGTGTGCGGTTTCAACCCTGTCTCCTGTACTTGAAATCATTTGAAATCATTTGATTTAGGCTTGGTTTGTTTTTAAAAATAATTTTATTTTATATAATTATTATAATTTTTTAAAAATTTTAAATAAAATATAAAAAATAATTTTCAAATTCTAAAACAAAAATAATATTAATAAAAGTTTATATTCTAACAATATTTTATTTAACTTTCATTTTATCTCATTTGTGTAACCAAACGAAACTTAAAATCCACAATATGTAAACCACCATAAAACCCACTGATCTTGTGCTTCATGCAAATTCTTTTTATTACACAGCAATGAAAAAGAAAAGGAAAAAGAATACTCTCAATGAAACTAGGGTCACAAGGAAAATTCAATAGGGAAAAATTACATAAATTTGATGTTAAATAGAGATAAACTCTTCAGGTTAGGAGGAGCCAAGTGGCCTATAGAGAAGAGGAGGAGATCAAGGGCTCGCTCAAGGGGTTTAGAAGGGGGAGGAAGAGGAATAGAGAAGATAAGAGAAGAGGAGGAAAAGAAGAAGAAAGGAAGAGGAGAGGCATTTAAAAGAAGAAAAGCTGGAGGCGGTAAAAATTTTTGGGAGATAGAAGAAAAGTGATTAAAACCATGAAGTGGAACATGAAAACCAGACCTATTTGACTAACCCAATAACTGCCCAACAAGTAGAAAAACACATTTCCACTTAATTCATTTTTTTAAAGAAAAACTCCTTTCGATTCATATATCATAAAATCAATTCATACTTGCCATTTCTCTCATTACAATAGAATCAATATCATTTGGTCACTCTTCCATCCATATTTGCTCATTCATCATGTGTAATGCCTTCTCTGCTAATGTATGAGCTGAAATTGAACTTTCCAATATGTTCTCATAGAGAAGTTGTGTTTTATGTCTTCCACATGCTGCCCTAGCCATGTCCAATCTTGCACACTGCCTTTAATAGTCTGGATCACGCTCTTTGCATCACCTTCATAAACAACATCTTTGACATCTAGATCTCTACATAACTCCATTGCCCTCCAGAGATTATAGAATTCAACCAAGCTAGATTGTCCAATAAATGGTCTTCTTGTATATGCTGAGAACATAACTTCACCCTTGCAATTTCTTGCTATTAGACCAATCCCCATTTTCGAGTTTACATCATCCATATCAGCATCAAAATTTATTATTGTAATACCTTCATCTGGTGGAGACCATTTTATAAATTGGATATGCTCATTCCTCTTCTTTCCTCCATCCCTTCATACAGCTTTTGAGCCACCCTGAACTCTTCTAATTTGGCAAGTGAAACTTGGATTACCTTAGTTGGACCTTCAAACTTATTCTCAAAGATGAGTTTGTTTATTCGAATCCACAAACCTCTGAATATTACTGCTAGCTCTTCTAATTGCTCCTTTTGAAAATGTCTGCAGCCTCTCCCGTCAGTGAGTAAACTCTACATCATCACAACTCCATTTATGTACTAGACTTTGCTTTTCTTCCCGTACATCATTGGCAGCAGGACATGTCCACAAGACATGTTGAATGGTTTCTACTTCCCTGCAACACACTGGACAGATTTCATATTTCCCAATTGTTTTCTTAAACAAACTTTGCTTTGTAGGAAGAATAGACTTTATAGCCCTCTACATGAATTGTTTTGTTGATCCTGTGCTTTCATAGTTTCTCCCACATAACTTTATGTTCATGAGAGAGGGATGATTCTCTCTGCTCTTCCATTCCTTTACTCATCCCCAGGTGGTAAGCATTTCTGACACAGAATTTTTCATCCTTGGTGTATCCCCATATTGCTTTATCCTCCACCTCTCTTCTGCTTAAAGGAATGCTGCAAATTTTGATAGCTTCATCCCTATCAAATATATCATATACTAATTTTTGGTTCCAACAATTCAACTCCTCCCTCATCAATTCTCTAACTGTTAAATCTTCATTCAAAATCCTTACAAGAGAATGAATTTTAAATGAGTGTGATTGTGGAATCCATCTTTGACCCTATATTTCTGCCATTTTCCACTCTCTAAATACTCTGCTTTTAATAGTTTCCAAGCTGACCATACACTCCAAATATAAGATCGAGAATGCCCCAATTTAACATAAAAAAACTTGCAATTCTATAAGTATTTTTCCTTGAAAATCCTGCTTACAAGGAAATTTGGTTCTTTTAATATCTTCCACCCTTGTTTAGCTAGCATAGCCTTATTAAACTGTTGAATATCTCGAAACCCCATCCCTCCTAAATTTTTTGTTTCACCCAATTTTTCCCATCTGGCACAGTGTAATCCATTCCCATCCTGCTTACTACTCCACCAAAATTTTGCAAGTAAAGCATTAATCTCCTTGCACAATCTCTTTGGTAGCAGAAACACATTCATTGTATAAGTTGGCATAGATTGGAGAATTGCTTTAATTAACACTTCCTTACCAGCACTAGAAAGAAAATTTGATTGCCAACTATTAATCTTTTTCCATATCTTCTCCTTGAGATCCCTAAAAGTTAGGTATTTTGACCTCCAAACCATGGTTGGTAAGTCTAAGTACTTCCCATAATCACCACACCATAGTCTCGGCTTTTTGAAGAATCTGTCTCTTGAAATTTTCTCTTGTGTTGGTACTAAACAAAATTGAAGTCTTCTGTCTTCAGAGCTTGACCTGAAGCTACTTAATACAAGTTAAGAATTCCTTGGATCTTTTGCCAATCTACTTGAGTTGCTCTACTAAAACTTATACAATCATTTGCAAAAAGAAAATGAGTGATTTGCATACCCCCTTTAGCTACAACAACACCTATTATCCCTCCGCATTTCACATCTCTACTCAATAGAGTGCTCAACCCTTCAACACATAGGATGAAAAGTATGGAGACAATGAATCCCCTTGCCTCAGCCCTCTAGTTGGATTAAATATCTTCCCAGCTTTCCCATTAATTAAGATTGAATATGAAACACTTCCAACACATTCCATCATCAATCCGATCCACTTCTCATTAAATCTCAACTTTCTCATCATTGATTCCAAGAACTTCCACTACACTCTATCATAAACTTTAGACATGTTGAGTTTTAAAGCCAAACTACCATTTTTACCTTTCTTCCTAATTTTCATAGAGTGAAGTACCTCATATGCCACCATCACATTGTCTGTTATTGATCTTCCTGGTACAAAGGCATTTTGGTTGCAAGAAATGATATTAGGCAAGATACATTTAAGCTTATTTACAAGTACTTTAGCAATCAATTTATACAAAACATTACAAAGTGAGATAGGCCTATAATCATTAACAGAACATGGAGACTTTGTTTTAGGAATAAGAGCTATATGGGTATAGTTTAGCTAGCTAGGCACATACCTCAGGTCCCACAACAATTTTTGAGAATTGATTGGTTCAGTTCAATAATTGGGGTTTGCCAAATCGCACGATTGATTCTTTTTTTTTCTACTTCAAGAAGGGGGTAAGAATATAAAAAAGTCTACGAGCTGTGTCTTTGGCCAATTTGCCAGAAATGACAATATTAATGTCGTATTTCTTACGCTTTTGAGCCAAGCTCCAGCAACTCAGGTCTTTAAAGCTGAGCCTACGAAAACGAAAAAGAAGAAAGCAACTGGGAGAGGGCGGCCTTGAGGCCAGAGAGTCTCTGATGCCAAAGTCAGTAAAGTATTTTAAAAGTTTGTAAATAATGAAAGAGTCTAGAGTCCATAGAGAGAGAGAGCTCTTTTGTACTTGGAAGTTGCCATTTATACCAAGAGTCTGGGGGGGACAGATCGTCCTTGCCCCTGTGGAACCCATGTCATTTTTACTGTTCCTTTTGTCAGAATCATTTACATGCGGTGCGCCTCTGTGATGGTGCCATTAATGTGGCCTGTTGTTCAGGTAGTGGTACCATTAATGCGTCGTGGTTCCCTGATTTGCTTTACTCTACTGGTGTCTTCAGTGGTCCGTCAATGTTCCCATGTCAGAAGATCAAAGGTTCTCCGTCTTTCCCGTTCTACCCTGTACGAGTTCCCATGAGCGAGGTACATCTTAGTGGCGTCAGGCCTGTCCGTCCCATCAACCATCATTGTTTACTCTTCCTTGCAGGCAAGCTGCTTCGTGGGCAAGTTTGGGTCCTAGGTCCGGGTATTGGGGCGAAGCCCATTATTCTCGGCCGAGCGCCCAATGGGCCTATGAGTGAGGGGGAAATCCCCTTACAGACAAAATCTCTAATCCAAA
The DNA here is from genome assembly GCF_001411555.2 of Juglans regia. Classification (NCBI taxonomy): domain Eukaryota; kingdom Viridiplantae; phylum Streptophyta; class Magnoliopsida; order Fagales; family Juglandaceae; genus Juglans; species Juglans regia. Next base: position 3,838,829 of record NC_049904.1, read on the forward strand.
GGTTTTTCAGAAATACAAATTCATCTCATACCCAGCAAAGGTTATCTATAATGACCCAATTTCCTAAAGAAGCATGAACATGTCAATGGGCATGGTCCCCATTGGGGAAGAAGTTCCCTTAAAAATCATGAGCATGGTGTGCTAATGTATCTATTGAGATCGATTGATTTTTCTAATGCTGGTTGCAGTATCTCGTTCTTGTGGTGTCATCATCTTCCTCTTCCTCATCATCATTTTGTATAAACTGACAAAAACAAAAGAGTTATTTAATTAGGAAGAATATATGGTTTCATCCCAAATAAGAAAAAAAAATAGATACAGTTCTAAAACGATTAGGGATAAAAGCTATTGCTAAGAGCATTTCTAATTGGCTAGCCAAAGGCTATTTTAGCTATTCAGATGTCATAAAGTAACTTAAAACTTGCTCCAACTGGCTAGCAGTGATAGCATGTGAATTAGCTAACTGCTACATTACTAGCAAAAAACTGCTAACACTGTTGACTCAACAAATGAGACTTTTATTATTAAAGTGTACATATTTTATTAGAAAAAAAATTCAATGAGGATAAAGTCTACTGTAAAATCCATTTTGCTTTCTATTGTTGGTTTTGTTTGTGTGGAACTTGCACAAGGCCAAGAAAAGCGCGGCAAACCACATTATCATTTTAGCTTCAATCTCTTCCAATCTTTGATCAAGGGTAAATTTCTAACTTTATTTTTTAGATTTATATTTAGTTTGGATACAAATTCTCTTCAGATTTTATCTAATTTTTCTATATATTTTGTCATTGGGTATATTATTTTTTCTGGTTTCATCCATGGTTTGTTGAGTAATTGTTATTAAATGTATCAAAAACTGTATATATGGTTTCAATCATAGGTCCATCTAACTTTATAGAGCTGTACAGTAAAACCTAAGATTTATTTATTTTTCTTTCAACTCCTTGATGAATCGGTAGTCCACAATTCAACAAGTAACCAATAAGTTTTATTAATGCCTAGTTCAAGTTGAATATCAAAATCAAAGTGGTGTTATCGAGCATGACAAGGTATAACTTATATTAAATGCAATGTCAATACCTCAAATCACCAATACTTATTTATTTTTTATTTACCTTAATTTGTTATATTGTCAAAGGAAAAGATTATGTATCAATTTATAAACAAGGTTTCATTTCCATTTGAACATTGTCGACTTTTGTTGAATGATCAACTAAAATGGTTGCAACATGGGCTCAAGGAAAAAGCAAGAAGAAAGTCATCTATTGTAGTATCTTCAAACTACAATCCTCACACTCCGAAATCAATAAATCAAGTTGGAGAAGATGATGCGTCTCATGATACCAATGTAGATATCATGAGACCAACAAGGAAGACAAAACATAGTCCATCCGAAGATGTTGCAGCATTCATGGAGAAGAAAGTGGCATGTCTCGAAAACGCATGTGTTCAAATAGAATAGCTAATTCCCTTGGAAAGGGAAAGGCTTCAATTGGAGCAATTAGAATAGGAGTGTAGACTTTGTATTGAAGAAGTGAAAATGAATATTGAAAAACAGAGAATTGATATAGAAAGGAAAAATATTCAATTGCAACACTTTGATCGTGACAAGAGAATAATGATGATGGACACAAGTGGGATGGCTCAAATATAACAAAAGTTTGGAAATATTTGAAAAGAGAAGATCAAGCAAATAGTTGTGATATTTTGCATCCAATTTAAATTCGTTACAAATAAAGATTTAGATTTTTCTATTAACTTCACAACTCATTTTGGCCTACTAAATATTGGAAATGGAAAACTTTTGTGAATTTAAAAAAAGTTGTATTTTAATTTGGTTTCCAACGATACCTGATTTGTAATTATCAAGTTTATATGTAGGAAAATATAACCATTTACTCAGATAAGTTTATTCTTATTCTTAAACTTTAAATAGAAAAATATATTGTGCACCAGGGTTTCTAAATACAAGATAAAACTAAGAACTCATTTAAAGTTTCTATGATTCTTCATGTAGTTGCCATAGGTGGTCAACAAGGTTTGACTGGAGTTGTGAATGAGTTTGTCGATCTTTAATGCGAAGATGGCCATGAATGAACTCTGTAAACATACCCTTCATTGTGTCCCTGAGCATAGAGACTTTGAACATCTGTGAAAGTTGATGCAAAATGTGCTTGGAGCACTCCCAATGCGTACTCTACATCCGTGTTGGGAGTACTTGGAGTACTTCCAATGCATACTCTACATATTTCCTTACAGATTCTTGAATTGCAGCAAAATGTTTATTTTTTGCACTTATTGAGACTAGAATTATTTTGACAAATATTAACCATTGTGGATATATACTATCAACAAAGTAGTATTCCATTGTATAAGCTCACTAAATACAAAAGATCTTTCCAAGACATTGATGTTGTTGTGAGACCTAGGCAACCAAAAAATGCATATCTTATCCAAAGATCATGAGATGCAATCGCTTATAAAATAATAGTTGATTCACGACTATGGCCATAATACATACATTTCCATGCAATTGAACAAATTTTCTATCGCCAATACATGCAATCGATGCTTCCCAACATTTCTGAAAAACCAGGACTTTAGTTAATCACTAGCAATCTTCAAATCCATATATCTTCACCCACAAAATCACCAGTTATTCTATATGCCAGAATTATTAGTGCAGCTATAAATATTTTGATGGGCATAACAACCAAATATTTCAGCATTGTCTCTTCTTTGGACAAAATATAGATTGTAAGCTTCGACTTCAAATTGAATTCGAAGAAAAAGAGAGTTCCTCATCTTGAACTTCCTACAAAATACTTTGGGAGGATATGCAGGTGTTTCAGCGAAATAATCATGAAAAGGTCTTTCATAGCCTTACAAATGATTATGCCTAATGTATTGGCGAAGTATATTGCGAAGAAAGAATAACCTTTATAAAATGAAGAGCCATAGGAGTAAGAATTAAGATTCAATGGAAAAGAACGTTCGAATGAAAGTTGGAAGAAAAATTAATTAATTTATATTGAATGAAAACTTATGACCATTGGAAGAATATGTTTTTCAAAAACATGACCATTAGATAATGATAAATTTTGAAAAATAATGATTATCATAAAGTTTTCCAATTTACAAACTCTTATAGTTAGAAAAAGACAAATTTTGAAAAATATGGTTGCTATAAAAAGTTAAAGATTTTGAAAAAAATATGGTTAGTGAAGAAACTTTAAGAAAAAATAACCATAAATATGATGGTTAGAGAAATGTAAAAAAAATTCAAGAAAGAATGTTTAAAAAATGTAGATTTTGAAAAATATAACAGTTGGAAGAATAAAAATTTGAAAATTAGGATGGTATGAGAAAGAATAAAAAAAGAAGCATTAATGCTAGATACAAGTCCTAAATAGACAAGTCTCATACAAGTATTTTGTAAAACAATGGGTCTCACTAATAAATAATAGTTTTTTTTACACTTTTTTATAAAGGCGTGTATGAGGCTTGTCTATTTGGAATTTGTATAAATCATTTCTCAAAAAAGAATAAGAAAATAATATTTTAATTAAAATAATAAAAATGAATGACTAGAATAGAGAGTGAGATGTAGACATGTGAAATAACTAGATAGCTAAATTAGGAAAAGGTGTAAACTTTAGTTGAAGAGAAGTGTTATTTGAAAGCTTTTACACCATATACCATCCATATGATATAATTTGATTTGTAAGATTTTAATTTTAAAATTTATTTTTTAAATTAAATTGAGAAATTATACTTATCATCTCTACACCACATACCAACATGTGATTTTTTATTTTTATTCTTATATTTAAATACACATATTGATGTGTAAATATGTATGTTTAAATATAAGGATAAAAATGTCGAATCATATTTGGCATGTAGTGTGGGGATGATAAGTAATATTTCTCAATAAAATTATGTCACGGAGATAGTGTGTGGTATAAAAACCTTCAAGTAGAATTATTCTTAGTTGAGTTTAGCTAAAATCTTCCCTAGCTAGCTGGGAATGCTCCAAGCAATTTATACAGAAGATCTCCCAAATCCTAAACTCCAAATAACGAAACACGCAAAATCAAAATTTCGAACATTGAAAAATCCAGATATCGAAGTTCTTTCATAAACTATAAAAATTATTGTTCTTTTATACCTTATGAGTTCTTTTTTAAAGAAAATAAATGTTTTCCATCTTTGAAAAATTTTCGGGGTCCAAATTTTGCTCCTTTAAGAATATTTAATTATATTATGATATTTAGGACTGAATTTGGGTTTTTTTTTTCATAAATCGAACATTGGTGATCTTTAAATTACTATAAGAGAAATGATATTTACAGTTTTAGGATGTGCAAGTTTCATATATTTCCTTTAAAAAAAGTGATTAAATTGAAAATTCACATGAAAATATCATTTTTTAATAGTAGACTTCACTTTTTAAAATATAGTGCATGAGACTTAGGTTGCGTTTGAGTAGTAAGGCGATCTCAGATATTCTCTAAAAAATTAGTAAAAAAGTAATAATAAAATATTAAATAGTAGTAAATAATACTAAAAAGTAATGAAAAGTAGGTGAAAAATAATACTAAAATAATGAATAGTAGGTGAAAAATAATACAATAATGAATAGTAGTTACTACCCAAACGGAACCTTATACACCTTAAGATCGTATCTAACATTTCTCTTATTATAATAATAAAATATTTGGAAGGTAAAGGGTTTATTTGAAATGTCGAACTTAAATGGTCCCTGCCCATGATTAGAATTGTAAAAATTGATCAAATTTCAATCCGATTCAATTCATTTATCAAATGAGTTGTTGATATATATATATATATATATATATATATATAAAGTTATATTTCTTAAATGATTCGTATAATTCAACTTGAACAATATTATATTTATGCTTTTGAGAGGGCAACGAGGAGGAGGTCTTCTATCCGCACAACGATGCCCTGGTGGTGACTATGCTGATCACTAACTTCACCACTCGGAGGATCTTTATTGACAATAGTAGCTCTGTAGATATCCTATTATGGGAAGCCTCTACATAAATGAGAATAGACGCCTTTCGAATCCAACCAACTCCCATGCCACTGAAGAGCTTTTCTGTGGACATGGTCCAGCCAGTAAGAACTATCACATTGTCCGTCTTGCAGGCAAAGCCCCCTCGACGGCCTTTATCATGGTCGATTTCCTAGTGGTGAAGGCCCCTTCATCATACAACGCCATAATCGGCCGACCCACCCTCGATGGCTTAAGGATGATAACTTCTACCTACCGCTTGAAAATGAAGTTCCCAATCGCTCAAGAGGTGGGAGAAATTTGAGAAGAATAGGTCGTAGCGCAGGAGTGTTACGCGCAAGAATTAAAGCCAAGGGATGACGGAGTGCACATGGTCCACGCCCACGAGACGCCAAGCATTCGCGGGAGCTCCACTACAAAGGAACCTAATGACTTGTAATTTACATTTCTGCATTGATGTATAAATTTTATTAATGAGAATATGACCTTTCAGAAATAAAAACGTAATCTCCATCACATAATCTCCACAGCATAATCTCCACCAACATGATCTCTATCAACGTAAACTCCACCAACATAATCTCCATCGATGAAATGTCCATCGACAACTACTTACCTCCTCACGAGGCACCAAAGGGACGAGTCACGCCAGAGGCTACTCTATCCTTCTAGCGGTGGAGAGCGGGCTAGCCCTCGGCTAGTCAACACTTACCTTCCTTGTGAGCGTCAATGGGCAAGAGCGGGTCCAATCTTGAACTGCCCTGTGGGAGATAGAGGCCAAGATGCGCCTTAAGGTCATCTCGCCTCTCCCATGACGGAGAGCGGGGCCAGCCCCTAGGCTGCCCAACAACTTACTCCGACCTCTGCCACAATGTAGAGTGGGATCAACGCCAGCCTGAACCAATACTTACCTTCTTTGTGATATCAACGGGCGAGAGCAGGTCTAGTCCCGAATTGCCCCACTACTTATCTCCCCATGAGGGCTAAAGGGTGGGAAGGTGGCCCAACCCCCCTTGCAGGGAGAGCGGGTTCAGCTTCTCAGCTTCCCGAACAACTTACCCCGCCCCTATCAATGTGAAGAGCAGATTGGCTGCTCAGCTGTCCAACACTTGCCTCCCCGTGAGGTACCAAAAGGATGAGTCACGTTAGAGGCTGATTTATCCTTCTCGTGGTGGAGAGCGGGCCAGCCCTCGGTTACCTGACACTTACTTTCCTCGTGAGCATCAACAAGCAGGAGCAGGTCCAATTTCAAATTGCCCGACAAACTTACCTCCGCGCAGGAGATAGAGGGCGAGATGCACCTTAAGGCCATCTCGCCTCTCCCGCGATGGAGATCAGGCCTAGACCCTCGACTACTCGACAACTTACCTCGATCTTTGCCATGACGAAGAGTGGGATCGGTGCCGGCCTGACCCAACACTTACACATTTCTTGTGATGTCAACAGGTGGGACGAGTCCAGTCTTAAACTGCCCAGTGACTTACTCCACCTTCATCACGGTGAAGAGTGGACCAACTCCTCAGCTGTCTGACAACTTATCTCCCCTGGGGGAACAAAGAGGCGGGCTTGGCCTATGGCATCCCGACCTCTCCTTCGGTGGAGAGCGGGTTCAATCTTTCGACTGATCAACACCATAGGCCATCTCCAACAAGAGAATGCCAAACGAGCGACACCGAGGGCTCCTCACCTCGCTCCTCCTCCGCCAAACAAGATGCCAAACGACTAATACCTCACGTCTCCGACAAGACAACCTATGTTTACAAATCTTGCACTCGTAAATCAAGGATGAATTATACTAACTTATTTATTTTGTCCAGCGGAACATTGGATAACTCCTACTTGCCTCATGATGAAGGCGGACTGCTTTCCCAACTGTCTGGCAAACGTCCTCCTCGAGGGGACCAAAAGGGAGAGCTTGATCCAAGGCATCCTGACCCCTCCTTTGGTGGAGAGCGGGTGTAGTCCTTTGACTGCCCGACATAACGCCATCTCCAACAACGAAATGATAGACAAGTGGCGCCTCAGAATCCTCGCCGAACTACTCCTCCACCAAGCTAGAAGCCAGAGCGAGACAACTCCTCAACTGCGTGGTCACTCACGCCCCCTTCCCCCAAATAGATCGAAAATGAGGGGTCAGCCTATGGCATCTCGGCCTCTCTCCCTGGTGAACGTGGGCACGTTCTCTCCACTACCCAAGAAATATGTCGGTATGAGAAAGGATAGTGCCTAGCTGATGGGGTAACTTGAGAGAATCCTTGGCATCAACTCCTTCTCTATTAAGGCCCTGCGTTCCATCACTGCAGGATCGGGAGAAAGAACTTACACCCTTAGTAACCTCAAATCACTTTGAGGATTCGGGGGCACGTGACCTCTCGCTCTCTTCAAACTCTCCAGATAGCCACGATTCCAGGCGTCAACATATCTCCGTGGGCTTGTTAGTCTACAAGGCTGATAAGAAAATCGAGGAGCCAAGTATCATGTCCTCTCATACTTGACTTATCCCTCGCATCAGGCCCGCCAAGCCAACACAAGAAGAATCAAAGGAAAAGAACATTGGGGAAGGGACAGAGCAAATGGCAAAGGAAAAATGACAATTTTATTAACAAATTAAGCGTATAGAAGGTGCGAGCAAATGGCCTTGAGGAAATCTAGAGATACTTGATCAGAGTACCCTACAAGAAAAGAAAATAGTGTGTCTAACTTTACAAACAGAGCAACATGGACAAAAACTAAGATGCGGGAGCATTAGGGTTCTACTCGGGAGCATTGGGATCTGGCGCATGAGCATCAGGGTCTGGGTCAGGAGATCTAGAATCAGAAGAGAAGGCATTAGGAATCATGTCCCTACCCAAGGTGCAGCCGTGCTCGAGTGTGTAAGGGTTAGGAGGAAGGTCGCGAGGGTCAAGGGCTATTAAGTGTGCCCCTAGTGCTCTTGAGGATTTTCCAGGATGTGGTCCCGCATCCTCTCGAGGCCTTCGGGGTATCCATACGACCAAGCCTGGACACGGAAGAACACAGTCAACCTTAACTGCCCAGCTAAGCGGGGAACAACTTCTTGGACTTGAGACAAGTTGCTCTGCAGATCTTCAATGACCATCATCTAGGCGGCTAGCCTCTTTTCATCTCCCTTTAAATCGTCGAAAGCTTGGTCGGCCCTACTCTTCTCTTGGTCAACAGTGGCTTGGGCGACCGCCTATGAGTCTTCTCGTCCTTTTAAAATCGCAGAAAGAGACTGACAGTCTTTATCCAACTACTCCAGCCAATGGGCCTCAAAGTCTCAACTGCCCCTCAATTCGGCATTCTTCCGTTGCAATTGGCCCAATAATTCCTTAAGAGATGCCACATTTGCAGTCAGTTCATCGACTGACCCCTCATCTGAGCTCCTAGTTGCCGATGCAATAAGGACGTCATTACAGGCCGACTCGGCTTGCTCCTTCATTGTGACGAGCTCAATTTCTAACATCTTTTGTTGGCAAAAAAGCTGCTCGACCTACTCTCGGCCCTTTTCTTAAGCAAGCTGGGCTTTCACCAACTCCTCTTTCAGTCGCTCCTTCTCCTCCTTTTCCCCTCGAGCGCAGCATAGGGCTTATCGTGACAGCAAGCGGAGGTCCAGGTTCTCTCATTCAATAGCTTCTTGGTCGTCCACAATGAAGGCCACCAACCGAGATGCACCCTGTCCCCAACAAAAGCAAAAACAAGAAAAGTCAGCGTAGGATTCCTAAGTGATAAAATAACGCGAAGGAACAGACTAATGCAAGAGACCTCGGAGAAGAAGCCCATTAAGGACTTGGTCACTCGGTCGAGGGATTCTGCTCGAGCTCCCCCTTTCCGATCGAGCGCTAAAAGGAATGGCCTCCACGGGGCCTGCTTCAGGAGGCGACGAGGCAGCCCCTTGGTCCTCGACAATGCCTATGGCCTCCTTTGATGGCCGGATGAAGGACTGAGAGGAAAGGTGGCCCATAGCGGCTGAAGGGCGTTCTTCGCCATGGTCTTGGGGTTCATGTCCCTTGCCAACACCTTGCGATCTGTCCCCCTCACTCCTTGCCTCCATCCCTGCATCAAACCTAGGAGTTGGTAACTTGGCGACAAGCACAGGAGGAAGAACGGCGGTTGTCCTCTCAGCAGCAAGATCGAGTGCATGGGCAGCCTCTGGCTCTACCCTTTCCCCACCATGACCCCCATTGCCAGGCTACTCAGCCAAGGCCGCCAGGGTGTCGACAGCGGCAGGAGTAGGAGCAGGAGCATGGCATTCTGTTGACACCTATGAGTGGAGTGGCTAAGGGGAAGCCATCCATTCCACATTTGCGTTGGAACTCCCTGTGCAATCCCCGACAGCACCCTCGAAAACTTGACCCCTGACGGCAGATTTCGTTGTGGAAGGATAGGAAGGGATCATCTCTACATTCAATTTTGGAGGAAGCTCCACCAGTGTTGATTGACGGAGGATCAGTTCCAGAAGAGCCCCATAAAAATGCGTCGAGAGCATATTTGCCCCACGTGACAAACTTCGCGGGCCCGACAAAGCAACTAGCACCGTGGGAACCACGACTATGACAAGCTTAGGGGACAAAGCAATTGTGACGGGCTAGAGGAGGAACAACTGGTGTCTCTGGGACGACAGGTCTTCACCACCTCATGCTCCTTGGAGGATTGGGTTGAGGGAAAGGTGTCGTCGGTCAAGGAGGCGTGTGATGACCCGAGTTTGTCTAAATATGGCCCATAGAATTCATTCTTGGTCGCCATGGCCTTTTAAAAGCTATAGTTACTTTTGGAAGACCTTAGACTCTTTGATTTAGTGATATGAGCCCAAGAAGGGAGTGACCCTAGATTGCTTTGTAATTTTCGGCCCTATTTAGAAACCTAGGCCCAATGACTCTAGGTCCATGGCCCAAAACTTAGTCATGTGTCATGAATATGTTGCACTGTGAATTGGTCTTCATAGTGGGCTAAGGGGGAGAGAGAAGTGTAGGGAAACACTAAAAGGTGGCTTGCATGCCTACCCTAGAGGATTTGCCACTTGTAAACATGCTAAAAACCTTCTAGAAGAATTAAGGAACAAAAGAAACCTAGGGAGACTAAAGGATTTTCGGCCAACCCATTTTCCCACACGTCTAGAACCTTGTTTTGGCCTTATTTCGAGTTCCAATGTAGATTGTAGATTTCTTGGAAATGGAAGTCTAGGGAAGAGGAATGAAGTTTCTCTAGAAAAGATGCATGGGAAATAAAAGGGGCAAATGGGATTTCAGATTTTTGTCAGAAAAGATGCATGCGTAAAGCTTCTAGAAGATTAGATGAAGGGACTCTTTTATCAAAGGACAAATATTCCCCTAGAATTTTGGCTACCACATTTCCAATGCACCTCTTCACTTGCCACTTGTCACTTAGGTTATTGTTAGACTAATGGCACATGAGGAGTCACCTAGGGAATGAGTACTAGGAGATGAAACATCAACCTAGGAAGTGGAAGAGAGAGTGGACGGCTAAAGAGAAGACCCAATGTGCAATGCACCTAGTTGGGAATTGGAAGGGGCATAGTAGGAATAGGAGGATTTCGGCTAAAGAGAAGACCCACAAGCCAGCCAAGCCTTTTTGCCTTCCCAATGCAATCCAAAGGTGAGGAACACCACGAGTCATTTCAGCTAGAGAGAAAGGAAGAGAGAAAGGCCACTTGTCTTACATGCAATCGACTTCAAGCAACCAATGAGGGATTGAGGAAAGTTCTATAAAAAAGGAAGAGAGCCACACGCCCAAGATTTTCTTCTTGGCATTTTCGAGTTTTGCATGTATTCTCAACTTCTCTACATTCATCTCACACCTTCACTTGAAGATTTTTGCACTTTCTTGCACTTTCTTTCCAACCAAATAAGGGAGATTCTTTTTCAATAGAGGATTTAGCCACCATTAAGAATAGACAAGGTAAGGATCGGTCTTCCCTAGTCTTGCACACACAAGTCACCTTCTCAACTCAAAATGAGGTTCAAATCTCATGAAGATTTCGAGAATGGTGAAACACACACTTCTACCCATTCTTATGGAAGAAGGTTTTAGGGTTTTCAAGGAATCCTTGAAGCCGAATGGTGGGGGATGTATACCCTCCATGTTTTCGATCACTACATGTGCATTCATCTTGTTTCAAGTCTTGTTTTACTGTAGAGTTAAATGAAGGGGTTTTGACATAAAAACCCTAAAGGCCAAATGATTGGACCTCAAGTGATGCCCTAGAAATCCTCACACACTCAAGAACACGAAATAGGATCTTTCTATGCGCTTTCTAATGAAGCACATTCAGATTTAATGATTGCTAGTATTTCCTTACATGGATTTTTGTAAGTATATACTCAACTTACTCTTGGTTAATATTTGTATATATTTGTGTAAATCCTTTCATTGTTATGCTTACTTTGTTTGCTATTTCTTGTTTGTTTGTTTGAATATGCTTATGTGATCTAGGAATATGAATACTACATGAATGGTATGCTTAGTTTAAGATGAAAATGGCAAGAATGTTCTAAGCATGTTTCTGTTTAAGGAAAACATTGATTTGTGTTACTTGATGATTCGTCTATACCATGTCTTAGAAGTTTCAGATCTTGGCCAAATACCATGATTTTATGTTTCATTTCGTCATGCTTTGATTTCTAAGCAAATATGTTTGAAGAAGCATGTTTAAGTGATGATTCTTTATGTTTTTGCACCTACTTGTTTCAGCCAAGGCCCTTTTTCATGGTTCCATGTATGTGTTTTGATATATCATCTAATTTATGTTATTATGCCATGAATTGAACATGTTATACTTGATTATTTCATGCACGACATTTCATGTGTACATGTCAAGTGTAAGTGTGTATGTCTTAAGTCTCATGTCACATGCATTTGGGGAAAGTGTTTCCAAAAAGTGTTTTCAAAGAAAAGGGTTTAAAAATTTTATCACAACCCTAAGTGCTAGGACGGGGGAATGTCCTAATGGAAGTCCTTTATCCACTCTGGAGTGTTTAAGAATAGAGTGGTAACTCCTGGGTCGACAAAGTATCGTCGACGAGTCTCGAATGGATTCTTTTCAAAGAATGCCGGAGCGAGGAAGCGCCTAACGCTAGTGGGTACATAAGGTATGTAACCCGATGAAGTATGGTCTAGTTAATATGAATATCTATTTATGATGTATTCATCACGGTGTACGGACCGTTGATGGTGTAGTAACTAGCAGGAACACGGGTGCTAAGGGATTCATGTTGTGTCCACCCTCTGAACAAGGATAAGAGCTTATATGATAAGAATTACTCGATACGAATCTTGTGATATGTTCTGATATAGCAAGTTCTGATTAAGATCATGTGAATAAGAAAAGTTAACAAGTTTTTTGGAAAAGTCAAGTTTCTGTTTCAAGTCTTTTGAAAATGGTCAAGTCATATGTCAAGTACATGTCCACTTGTATGTTTGTATTAACTGTGGCATGTGGTGTGATTAAAGATTTCTTGAAATCTCATTGTGGTAGTTTCCACTACCATTCCTCAACCGGAATGGTAGAAGTTTTAATAGGTATAGTATACGACATCCATGACCAAGAGGAAGAGAACGACACCTCCTCCTCCGAATAGGATCATGCCTAAGATGGCTGCAGGTCGGCCTAAGCCCTCCAACCTGGAGTGACTTGAGCCCATCAATTGGAAGATCTCTGGAATACTTGAGTTTATTGCCAAATTCAGACGGCCTAACAATCAGGATAAATATAGGACCTTGAAAAAGCATGTGAAACCCGAACCCTCTTGCAGAAAACCGGAACCTAAGTTATTTTGTGGTAGAAAGTTTAAAAAATAAAAAAGGGACTTATGGTTTAGATCTCAACTTTTGTGGAACTATGTTTTGAGAAGGTCCCGTGTTTTGGGAGATTTAAACTATACTCTATGCTTTTGGGATGCTATATTTTTATGATACATGTTTATGCTTTTGGAAAATGTTGGGATATGATATTAGTACAATGTCATGTACTTTGCAATCGCTTATCGCATTGCTTAGATTATCCGACCTTTACTATTTTTTCGTTACTACTTTATTGCAGACTGCTAGTTTACTTAGGTGCATAGCATAATATTTGTCATGTACGAGGGATGTGTAACCTTGTGTTACATGTCCCAACGTTTCAATCACCGTCCAATCCCAAGCGGGGGCTGGGGGCACCACAGAGCATGGTCTCAGAGCAATTACGTCTCTAAGTAAACCCACACATTTTCCTAAGAATACATGATACCTTTAATTAGGTTTGAGATCTGTAGTTGTAGGCTTAGATCTTATAGCTATAGGCTTGAATATAGAGGAAGAAGAAGATATGCTCGAAAGATCGCGAGTTCAAGAGAAGAGAGGTTATCCTTCTCTAAGGAAGGGACTGACCCACGCTGGTTTTGTGCATTTTCAGGCAAAGGAAATCATGCTTCGAACCGGTGCGAGAACACATCTTTGAGAGGTGGGGATCAGGAGACTGGAAATCCTCCATTGGAAGGGAGAGAGGCTATAGCAGCAGCCATTCGCCAGATGACTAAGGTGGTACACACTCAGATGGAACAAGGATAGAACACTAGACAAGTTCCGCCCAGAAGGGAACAAGGATGTACTTACTAGAAGTTCAGGGTGTATAGATACCCGAATTTCGTTGGAACGGAAGGACCTTTAAAGGCTAACAAGTGGCTTATGGATCTAGAAAGAAATTTCGAAGTTAGTGGATGCTTGGAAGAGTAGAAGGTCCAGTACGCGGGTCACATGCTTCAAGGAAAACCTGGAATCTAGTGGCACACTAAACAACAACTTTTGACCCAAGGAAATATGACGGTCAATCAGTACGTTGCTCGTCTTATGGAGATGGGGAGGTTCGCACCTCATTTGATTGGTACCAAGAGAATGCAAGCAAGGTTGTTCCAGGATAGTTTGCAACTTTGTATCTGAAACCAAGTAGCAAGCCTACAAATAGGAAACTTCCAAGAATTGGTCAATGTAGCTTCGATAGCAGAGGCGGAGCAATAGAGGCTACTTGCACATGCTCAAGCATATAGGAAAAGAGGATTTCCTTACTTGTCAGGAGGTAGTACGGGGAAACGAAAGGCCCCTGTAACTCCGAGCAAAGGAAAGGGCGTGATAGTCGGGAATGCAGCACCCGCCACTCCTCCACCTTGTCACCAATGCGGGAAGAGGCATATTGGAGAGTGTCGTAGGGCCATGGGATAGTGTTTCAGATGTGGTCAAACTGATCATATGATCCGAGATTGTCCGCAGATTACGTCTGGAGGAGCATCAATGCCAAGTGCTAAACCCAAGACTGTAGCAAAAGCCAAAGTTTATGCTATTACGCCAGGAGAGGTAGACCTAGAAGCTGATGAGACGATAGATGCTGGAGTGATTACTGGTAACATTTCCAACTTTTCCTTAATTCATAGATAGCTTGTGTTTGGGAATCTTGAGTAATTATAGTTACCTCTTTAGGTAAAGTTAGATTGAAGCAGTACGTGGTGTGAACTTTGTTTGAATCCGTAGTATCAAGGTCTTTTATCTCTACTAGATGCATATGACAATGTGAGCTCAAGGCTAAGCCAATGTCTCAGAAAGTTTTAATAGCTATTCCAAACAGGAAAGTAATCGGTTGCACAAGTGTAGTTAAGAATTGCCCATTGGAAATCGCAGATTTAGTTTTGACTGTAGATTTGATTGTCTTCCATTTGATGGAATTCGACCTAATCCTAGGAATTGACTGGTTGTCTAGGCATTATGCCAAGATAGACTGTCTAAGGTGGGAAGTGGTATTCGATCTACCTGCTCAAGAAAGGATTTGTTATATGGGTGAGACTTTTCAGCTTGATCTGTCTGTGGTAACGGCTAAACAAGTTAAGAAGAGTTTGATGAACGGGGACATCGTTTATCTAGTAATGATGATGGATGTAACGGTAGAACCTAAAGAATCCAAGGAATTCCTGTGATCAAGGATTTTCCTAGGGTCTTCGCCGATGAACTACTTGGATTACCCCCGAATCGAGAGATGAAATTTGTAATTGAGCTTGAACCGGCCACAGCCCCAATGCATAAGGCACCTTATCGAATGGCCCCAGCAGAGTTGAAAGAGCGTAAGGTGAAGATTGAAGACCTTCTAGCGAAGGGTTTTATTCTACCTAGCTCGTCGTTGTGGGGAGCACTGGTTGCTCCGGTCTTGTTTGTCAAGAAGAAGGATGAGACTCTTCGGATGTGTATCGATTATAGGGAATTGAACAAGGTGACTGTCAAGAATAAATTTCCCTTGCCAAGGATAGATGATCTATTAGATCAATTACAAGGAGCTGCGGTTTTCTCAAAGATTGATCTACGATCCTGATATCACCAACTCAGAATTAGGGAGCAAGACATCTCTAAGACTGCATTTCGAACTCGCTATGGACACTTCAAGTTCCTAGTCATGCATTTTGTATTGCCAAATGCCCCTGCAGTATTTATGGAACTGATGAATCGGATTTTCTGGCAATACTTGGATAGTTTTGTAGTGGTGTTCATAGATGACATATTGATCTACTCCCATGATGAGGAAGAGCATAAGAGACACTAAAGGATTGTACTAGAGACATTACATGAACATTAGTTGTATGCCAAACTTAGTAAGTGTGAGTTTTGGCTCTACGAAGTAAAATTTTTAGGACATGTCATTTCCAGTAAAAGAGTGGTAGTGGACCCTACTAAGATTAATGTTGTAACAGAGTGATAAAGGCCAACTAATACTCATGAAGTATGCAGTTTTCTCGGTTTAGCAGGATACTACCGAAGGTTTGTAGAAGGGTTTTCTAGACTTTCTAACCCTTTAACGACATTGACAAGGAAGAATGCTAGATATGTATAAACTGAGCAGTGTGAGAAGACTTTTCAGGAATTGATGAAAAGGTTGACTTCGGCCCCAGTATTAGCATCACCAGAACCTCACAAGCCCTACATGGTCTATAGTGATGCCTCTAAGATGGGTTTAGGATGCGTTCTAATGCAAGAATGAAGATTCATCGCTTATGCTTCGTGACAGCTCAAGCATCATGAACTGAATTATCCTACCCACGACTTCGAATTGGCAGCGGTAGTTTTACACTAAAGATTTGGAGGCACTATTTGTATGGTGAGAAATGTGAAGTTTACACGGCCCACAAAAGTCTAAAGTACCTATTCAGTTAGGAAAATCTGAATATGAGCCAACGAAGATGGGTGGAAACCATTAATGATTATCAATGTGAGATCAAATATCATCCCGGCAAGGCTAACGTTGTAGCTGATGCACTTACCCACAAAGCTCAGATAGACTTGCCATTTGTCTTAGCAAGATTAAGGAATTTGATGATTGGAGATCCACTGTGAGATGCTATTCTTGAAGTAGTACAAGAGTTTATATCCGTGACTAAAGAAGAAATCCTTGAAGGTCAGCGTAAGGATGAAAAACTGGAGAAGCTTCGATAGAAGATTCTAAAATCGAAAGGACCCCAACATTTCTCTATTGCAAGGAATGAGATGCTCTTTTATAAGGAGAGGAAAGTGATTCCTAACATTGCTAAGCTGAAGGAAAAGATACTAAGGGAGGCTCATTGCACCCCTTACACAGTACACCCTGGTAGTACAAAGATGTACCAAGATTTGAAAGGTCAGTTCTGGTGAGACGAAATTAAGAAGGAAGTGGCACAATTTGTGGCAAAATGCTCCATTTGCCAATTGGTAAAAGCTGAACATCAGAGACCGGCAGGTGAACTTCAGGCATTGCCTATCCCATTGTGGAAATGGGAAGATGTGTCGATGGACTTTGTAATAGGACTGCCACGGATGTCGTCCGGAAAGAATTCGATATGGGTTATGGTCGACCAATTGACTAAGGACGCACATTTTCTACCCATAGCTAACACAGGTTCTATGGAGAAACTCTCTCGAGTTTATGTTAAGGAAGTTGTTCGACTGCATGGAGTACATAAAACCATAGAATCGGACCGAGATACCCCTTTTACTTCATGATTTTGGCAGAACTTGCAAAAGATGTTAGGCATTCGTCTGGATTTTAGCAGCGCATATCACCACCCTTAGAAGGATGGACAACGGAACATACAATCCAGACTTTGGAGACATGTTGCGAGCATGCATTATGGAGTTAAATGGTGATTGGGAAAGTCACCTACCTTTGGTGGAATTTGCCTACAATAATAGTTTTCAGGCTACCATTCAGATGGCACCCTCCGAGACTCTATATGGAACAAAAATGCAAATCCTCACTGTATTAGGATGAAGTGGGAGAAAGGAAAATGCTAGGACCAGAGTATTTACAAGAAGTTCAGAAACAAGTAACCATGATTTAAGAAAGAATGAAAGCAGCCCAGAACAGGCACAAGAGCTATGCCGATAACCGATGAAGGAATCTGGAGTTTGCAATAGGAGATTGGGTATACCCCAAAGTATCACCCATGAAAGGAGTTGTACGTTTCAGTAAAAAGGGAAAGTTAAGTCCTCGATACGTAGGACCCTATGAGGTAATCGAAAGAGTTGGTCTAGTAGCTTACAGATTGGATTTGCCAGTAGAGATGCAGGGAATACATAATGTGTTTCATGTGTCAACCTTGAAGAAGAGCTTTGGAGAAAGACGGCTAGTGGTAATGGAGCCCGGCGAGATTCGGCTTCAGCCTAACTTGTCTTATAAAGAATGGCCAGTGCAGATTATGAACCGCAAGGAACAAGAGTTGAGGAATCGGAAGATACCTCTACTGAAAGTACACTAGAATAACCCAGATTTTAAAGAAGCAACTTGGGAACGGGAGGATACATTAAGAAGTGAATACCCTCATTTGTTTGTATCTTAGAACTCTTGATGTATGCATGAATTGTTTGATATATATATATATATATATATATATATATATATATATGTATGTGTGAATGTTTTGTTCTATGTGAAATCTGTATGTACCATGTTGTTAGTTTAAACGTGGTAACCTTGTGTGCACCTGCCAAACCCTTGGAACAGGGAATGACACAATCTACAAGGACCCCACGTATGTCTGTTTCTTCAGTGGCGCAATTGAGAGAACGAAGAGAACATCGTATCAGAGATCGCGTCAGAAGAAAGAAACAGGTGATAGCAAAACAATCAAGATAGATGGAGATATTTGAGCATCATTGCACTCATGTCATGGATGTTGTCTCGACGAGCATTACCACATGAGGAGCGGCAACCGTGGTGTAGCTCGAAAAAAGCAAAAAGAAGAAATTTGTGCAATTTTGATCCACAGGCAGAATCGAGTCGCACAACGAAAGAACGCGCAAGTAGGTTTATACCTTATGAGACCTCAGACACGTCTGTGGATCGTATTCGTTTCCATGAGGAAGGTCAACCAATTGAGGACACAGAGCTTGAGATAGAGCATAGGTTGAACGAGATGCGAGTCAATATGTATTTTGATTATGACTTGGAAGCAATATTCTACTTTTCACATGATTCAGTGATAGAAGAGGCAAATCAAGTACCCTCATCATCAAATTGTCTGAGAAGTCTACGGTTGCTTATAGAAGAGGTAGTAGCCCGATATTTCTTTTTACGAATGTTTTGATTGATGGTTGCGGTGTTGATTTCGAGGACAAAATATTTTTCTAAGGAGGGGAGGATGTGATGACTCGAGTTTGTCTAAACATGGCCCATAGAATTCATTTTTGGTCACCATGGCCTTTTAAGAGTCTTAGTTACTTTTGGAAGGCCTTAGAGTCTTTGATTTAGTTATTTGAGCCCAAGATGGGAGTGGCCCTAGATTGCTTTCTAATTTTCGGCCTCATTTAAAAACCCAGGCCTAATGACTTTAGGTCCATGGCCAAAACCTTAGTCACTAGTGCCATGAGTCATGAACATGTTGCGCTATGAATCTGGTCGTGATAGTGGGCTAAGGGAGAGAGAGAAGTGTAGGGAATCACCAAAAGGTGGCTTCCACGCCTACCCTAGAGGATTTGTCACTTGTAAACATACTAAAAACCTTCTAGAAAAATCAAAGGACAAAGCAAACATAGGGAGACTAAAGGATTTTTGGCCAACCCATTTTCCCACATGCCTAGAACCTTGTTTTGGCCTTATTTGGAGTTCCAAGGTAGATTTCTTGGAAATGAAAGTCTAGGGAAGATGAAGGAAGTTTCTCTAGAAAATATGCATGGGAAATCGAAGGGGCACATGGGATTTCGAATTTTTGACAGAATTTGTCAAGTGTCAAGCATGCGTTAAACTTCTAGAAGATTAGATGAAGGGACTCTTGTATCAAAGGATAAATATGCCCCTAGAATTTCGGCTACCACATTTCCAATGCACCTCTTCACTTGCCACTTGTCACTTAAGGATATTTTTAGACCAATGGCACATGAGGAGTCAACTAGGGAAGGAACACTAGGAGATGAATCATCAACTTGGGAAGTGGAAGAGAGAGTGGACGGCTAGGGCATGGCACACGCCTATGCCATGTGTCATTCATGCAAAGTTCATCTCTTGGGAAAATGAAGAGACATGGAGTGATTTTACCTCTTTGCCCTAATGTACAATGCAACTAGTTGGGAATTGGATGGGGCATAGTAGGAAGAGGAGGATTTCGGCTAAAGAGAAGATCCAAACGCCACCCAAGCCTTTTTACCTTCCCAATGCAATCCAAAGGTAGGGAACACCGAGGGTCATTTCGGCTAGAGAGAAAGGAAGAGGGAAAGACCACTTGTCTTACATGCAATGGACATCAAGCAACCAATGAGGGATTGAAGAAAGTTCTAAGAAAAGGGAAGAGAGCCACGCGCCCAAGACTTTCTTCTTGGCATTTTCGAGTTTTGCATGTATTCTCAACTTCTCTACATTCATCTCACACCTTCACTTGAAGATTCTTGCACTTTCTCACACTTTCTTTCCAACCAAACAAGGGAGATTCGTTTTCAAGAGAGGATTACGCCACCATGAAGAATATAAAAGATAAGGATTGGCCTTCCCTAGTCTTGCACAAACAAGTCACCTTCTCAACTCAAAATGAGGTTCAAGTCTCATGAAGATTTCGAGAATGGTGAAACACACACACTTCTGCCCATTCTTATGGAAAAAGGTTTTAGGGTTTTCAAGAAACCCTTGAAGCGGAATGGTGGGGGTTGTATACCCTCCATGTTTTCGATCACCACATGTGTATTCATCTTGTTTCAAGTCTTGTTTTACTACATGAGTAAAATGAAGGGGTTTTGACCTAAAAACCCTAAAGGCCAAATGATTTCAGATCAAGTGATGCCTTAGAAATCCTCACGCACTCAAGAACATGAAATATGATCTTTCTAGGCACTTTCTAATGAAGCATATTCGGATTTACAGCTTGCTAGTATTTGCTTATGTAGATTTTTGTAAATATACACTCAACTTACTCTTGGTTAATATTTGTATATATTTGTATAAATCCTTTCATTGTTATGTTTGCTTTGTTTGTTATTTCTTGTTTGTTTGTTATTTCTTGTTTGTTTGTTTGAATATGCTTATGTGATCTTGGAATATGAATACTACATGAATGGTATGCTTGGTTTAAGATGAAAATGGCAAGAATGTTCTAAGCATGTTTTAGTTTTAAGGAAAACATTGTAGTTGATTTGTGTTACTTGATGATTCGGCTATAACATGACTTTGAAGTTTCGGATCTTGGTCAAATACCATGATTGTATGCTTCATTTCGTCATGCTTTGATTTCTAAGCAAATATGTTTGAAGAAGAAGCAAATTTAAGTGATAATTCTTCATGTTTTTGCACCTACATGTTTCGGCCAAGGCCCTTTTTCATAGTTCCATATATGTGTTTTGATATCTTATGTGATTTATGTTATCATGCCATGAATTAAACATGTTATGCTTGGTTATTTCATGCACGACATTTCATGTGTCACATGTCAAGTGTAAGTGTGTATGTCTTAAGTCTCATGTCGCATATATTTGGGGAAAATGTTTCCAAAAAGTGTTTTTAAAGAAAAGGGTTTAGGCTTTGTTTGATTTTCAAACTCATCTCAACTCATCATTACAACTTTTTCAAATTCCAATACAAAATATAATAAATAATTCAACTTTTTCAAATCTCAAAATAATAATAATATTAAAAAATAATATTCTAACAATATTTTATCATCTCAACTCAACTCAACTCAACTCACTTCAACATCCAAACACTACCTAAAAGTTTTAACACGACCCCAAGTGTTAGGATGGAGGAATATCCTAATGCAACACCTATGTCCACTGTGGAGTGTTTAATAATAGAGTGGTAACCCCTGGGTCGACAAAGTATCGTCGACAAGTCTCAAATGGATTCTTTTCAAAGAATGCCGAAGCGAGAAAGCGCCTAACGCTAGTGGGTGCATATGGTATGTAACCTGACGAAGTAATGTTGAGTTAATATGAATCTCTGTTTATGATGTATTCATCACGGTGTACGAACCGTTGATAGTGCGGTAACTTGCAGGAACATGCGATACTAAGGGGAACCGTGTTGTGTCCACCCTCTCAACAAGGATAAGAGCTTATGTGATAAAGATCATTCGATGCAAATCTTTTGATATGTTCTGATAAGGCAAGTTCTGATTAAGATCATGTGAATAAAAAAAGTTAAGATTTTCAGAAAAGTCAAGTTTATGTTATAAGTCTTTTGAAAATGGTCAAATCATATATCAAGTACATGTCCATGCACGCATTTCATGATGTACCTCTTGTATATTTGTGTTAACTATGATATGTTGTGTGATTACTTGCTGAGATTTCTTGAAATCTCATTGTGGTAATTTTCACTACCTTCCCAACCAGAATAGTAGAAGTTATTACAGGTATAGTAGATGACACCCATGACCAAGAGAAAGAGAACAACACATCCTCCTCTATAGAGGATCGTACCTAAGATGGTTGCAAGTCAGGCTGAGCCCTCCATCCTGGAGCGACTCGAGACCATCGACCAAGAGATCTCTAGAATACTTGAGTTTATTTCGAAATTCAAACAGTGTAACAATCGAGATAAAGATAGGACATTGAAAAAGCATGTGAAGCCCGAACCCTCTTGAAGAAAACGGGAACCTAAGTTATTTTGTGAAAAAATAAATAAATAAATAAGAGAAGGGACTTATGGTTTAGATCTCAACTTTTGTGGAACTCTGTTTTGAGGAGGTCCCATGTTTTGGAAAATTGAGTGGTTTATATTCAAATATAAGTTGAGATGACTTGCAAATTGTAGAATAAAAGTTGAATTATTTATTATATTTTGTGTAGAAATTTGGGAAAGTTATTTTGAGATTTGAAAAAGTTGAATTGCTTATTATATTTTGTGTGAAAATTTGAGAAAGTTGTAATGATGAGATGAGATGAGTTGAGGTAGGTTTTGAATTCAAACGAGAACTATGCTCTATGCTTTTGGTATACTATATCTTTATGATACATGTTTATGCTTTTGGACAATGTTGGGATATGATATTAGTACGGTGCCATGTACTTTGCAATCGCTTACTAATAGTGTACTTAGGTGCATAGCAAAATATATGTCATGTACAAAGGGTGTATAGCTTTGTGTTACATGTCCTGGCGTTTCAATACCGTCTAATCCCAAGCGACAACTAGGGGCGCCACAAGGCAACACAAAGGGGGGGGGGGGGGGGGATGGCGTACCTCGATCAATGTTGAGAGCTGCCCTAGAGGGAATCGAGGAGGGGACACGAGGCTGCTATCGGCCCTAGCAACCTCCATGCAAACCTTCTTTTTCTTCCCCACACCAGGAGGGCTCATCGAATGCTTCCGAACCGAGGCAGCCCTGACCTGCATGGGAATGGTACGGTCATTAAAGATGGTGTGGCCAAGGGGAGGCAGGAAGGCCCTTATGTTCTCCTCCCCGAGGGGGGCCTCTGAAAAGACACCGACTGGATGTTTCAATACCCAATCTCTGACCAGAGCAATACGTCGCAGCTCCTCAGGTGAGGCCTTCGGTCGCACCTATTTGTCAACAGGAATCACCACCCCATATGGCCTGAACAAGGAACTCGAGGCAATTTACTTGGCCGGCCGGAAATTTCCACCAGCGACCAGACACGAAGAAAAATTTTGGAGTCCATTCCTTGACCTTGCGATAGTGAGGCTCCAGAGAAACGAGGGCCGCCCTAAAACTGCAAATGTTCCCTTCACGCTTCATAACATTGTGAGTCAGAAGAAACTCGAGGCCAGTAAGGTTGGCATGCTCCGGGTCTAACTCTGCCAATGCTTGCCGCCAGAGGATGCAACAACAAATCAATATCCTCCAAGCATTTGGGTGGAGTTGAGAGGGGGCCAAGGTGAGGTGATCCAATAGGTAACAGACAGGGCGAGGGAAAGGCAGCCTCAGCCCGCAAGAACACTTGATAGGGAAGAGAGTGACCTTCGCAGCTTAGCCCTCATCGTCAACAACCCCCTCACAGGGCCCTGGAACCTTGAAAACCACCTTATCCGAGACGTGAAAGGTGGAAGCCAACGACGATAAGAAGTGGGGAGTGACGTTCGAACGCTAGTTGTGCCCAATGAAGAATTTTTCTGTACTGCGAACCTTGGGCTGGTTCAGTTCCATGGGAATTTTGGGTTGAACAATTTTTTTGGGAGCCATGGAAACTGGAGTAAAGAGGCAATGGAAAGGAAGAGAAGCCGAGCAAAGGAAACAAGAGAGTTAGAGCAAGAAGAGATGAGGATTCAAAAAGGTGGGAAAAAAGGGGGTAGAGCCATGTTTATATAAAGAGAAAGTGACGTTTCCCCTTTCGTATCCACGTGGCGAAATGGATAATGCGAAAGGGTTTGGATCTCGCGAAACGTATGGCAGGATGGGACATGGGAGATGAAGTGGCGTCTCGAGACTAATTTGAAGAGTCTAATTGTTAGAATGGGAGGGACAAAAATGTAAAATAAGGGAGGAGACGGTTAAATAAATTGCAGTGGCGATTAACAACCCAAAGTCATGGGGACGCACGCGCCCAACGGGGCTGGCAAGACGTGGGTGCATCCCACCGCATGTACGGTGTGTTGCAACGGGGTGAGGAGGAACTGTCTGACACCATCAATGCTAAGAGAGCAGAAAAGATGCAATCAAGCGCGGGATCCAACCGTCATGAAACAGGCAGATGAAGTTGGAAGGAGAGTTGTTGCCCGACGTCATTAAGATAATGAAGGGAGCCACAAGGGCATAATCTTGAGCAAGAACCTTATAAGTAGAAGAGACAAGAGAATAATAAACGCCCACCTAAAAGAAAGAGGATCTCAACGATACAATGGGAAGGTACGAAGAACGAAAATCAAGGCCAAAAAGAATTCCCATCGAACTAGTCTAATGAGAATTGTCAGGGTAACTATAAAGCGATTTTTTTCCTCTATCGGCCCACAGGACAAGCTCACGAGGGGTCACAAAGAAGTAGGCCCGAGAGCCTGACCAGGACCAACGACCCTCCTATAAGAGGAGTCAGTGGGCCTTCGTAGAATACCCGGCCCATGAGCGAAACCCCTCTCCGAAGCAACCCACGCATGGGGAAAGCGAACGTCAGATGGGACTCGTCGCCCTAACACCTCCCTGAGGGCACCCTATCCTTTTAAACTTGCGCAGGCAAGTGGGTGGAGGATAGAGAGGACCCTTGATCTCCTGACAGCAGGTATGGATGGGCTTAACAAGGAACATCTGCAAGGTAAAGTGAGTCAAGAGGCCACGGCGTATTAATGGCACCATTACCAAGACTCCACGTCGCATTAATGACGCTGCCCTAAAAGCCACGCCGTATTAATGGTGCCGCCACCAGAAGCCACGTAGCATTAATAGGGTTCTGACAAAGGAACAGTGAAAATGACATAGGTTCCTCAGAGTCAGGGACAGGTGATCCCCACCAAAAACTTAGTATAAAAGCCGATCCTCAGGTACAAAGAACTCTATCTGATTCATCTAAGTTTACACACAAACTACTAAAGAGATATACTAACTTTAGCATCGGAGACTCCCTGACCATCACCAAGGCCCCCTATTCTCTATGTTTGCTCAAGTGTGTAGGTGAAAGCCTGAAGACCCAATTTTCTGAAACCTAGCCCAAAGGTGCGCGAAACACAACGTTAACAATCTGGATTAGTCAACATAATTTTATATATTAACTATTTAAATTGATAGTTAGTTGAAACATATTGCACCGACAGGTGAAATAGATTGCTTTAAAAAAAATAGAAAAAAAAGTCTTTAGGATATTAAAATAAGCATCACTCTTTAGGATATTAAAAAGTCTTTCTATTCATCATCTTTTCAACACACATCACATATAATTTTTTATTTTTTATTTTTTTTAATTCTTCCTAAATTAAAAGAATTCTTTTACTCATCATCAATATACCACACATTTGGTAAGGAAAAAAAATTATGTGTAGTATATCGTGTATGGATGCTGAATAGAATTTTTCTATTTCAAATAGGATTTTGAATTTCGTTTTATAAATTTAAAACTAAAGCCTAATGTTACTCATTTGAAAAAGAGTGGCGCTCGGCCGGTCGGGTGTAAAGATTAATTTCACACTAGCCAATTAATAAGTGCCACGTAGGCATCTCAAAAAGAATTGAAATGGACTCGCATACACTCGAAACCTCTCCCTCTCCTTCTTTCTCTTCCTCTCCCTCCCTCATCTACACTCAAGATGCCGATTGTCCCTCTCCTTAATTTTCAGTATTTTGTGTGTTCATGGATAAACCTTCTGTGTAGGTATAATCATTTTTTTTTAAGTTAAATCAGTTCATTATGATAATTTTTTATAGAATATTGTTTACTTTTTTGAGTTCATTGATGAGCAAGAACCCTCCTTGACGATCTGGATTTTGCTTTTGGAAGTAATAGGCCATCTGGGTTTGCTTTTAAAAGTGATTGGTAATCGGACTTATGCTCAAAACCTAGCCAGACATGTTGGGTTTTGTTGTAGGCGAGGTTTATGAGCTGAGAGTGGAGAGTGTGGCCTTTGGGGTCTAGTTGGTAAAAGTTCGGTGATTTGAAAATTTCTTCAAGTTATGAAACTCGGGTTCGATGTAAGATTGGAAATTAATCGCTGAGGTTGGATTAAAGTTTAGCTTTTGAGTGAGAATTAAGTGGATTTTGTGAATTTATGAACGATTTCGATATATGAAAGATTTAGATGGCAAGCATAGTGCCATCTCCGGACTCATCTCCCTCTACCGTGCCACCACCTTCGACCACTATATCTCCTTCAACCAATACTCCACCACCCCCCACCACTTCGTCACCACCACAACCATCCTCCAACACTAGTCCACCCCCACAAACTGCTTCTCCTCCAGTCCCCTCTACAACTTCCCCACCTTCTCAAACCCGTGCTGATCCACAGGACCCTAACCCTTCAACTTCACCCCCTTCGCCCACAGCATCACCCCCACGGGCTCCACCACCCCCAACTTATGGAACTTCACCCCCATTGGCACCTACATCACCTCCTCCTCAATCTAATCCACCTATGCACCACCCACTTCTTGCTGAAATCAAACAAGAACGAATTTAAGCACGTGGGTATTAAAGTTTGACTCTTTTGAGTAAACAAACCTTCATAGAACCAAGCACAAAACACAAGAAAGACCAGAAATAGTAGAAGAAGAAGAAGCAGCGATAGGGAGATAAAGAAGGTGAGCAGAGTAAAATCATGGAGATTGAGGAAAAAATGAATCAGCAAAAAAGGTTGGAGAAGAATATGGTAATGGTAGTAGAAATGTCTGCTAGCCACATCTTGAGTGCAGATGGGGAGGGAGAGGGAGAGGTTTCGAGCGTAAGTGGGTCCATTTCAATTTTTTGGGATGCCTACGTGGCATTTGTTGATTGGCCGGTGTGAAATTAATCTTCACACCCGACTAGCCTCAAGGTTTTCTCATTATTGAATGATCAAAATAACATAGTGGAAGTAATAGAGTAGAGTACAGCATGTTCTGGTTCGGGTGGACCTCTAGATTGGTGAACGAAAGCCATCAGAGCATCCATAGTGTAAGGGAAGCTAAGGTGGATGACAATGAAAGAAATAAGGAACTTGACACTTGACATTATCTAATCGTCATCACTATCATTCTAGTCACCACCAACCTCCACACGCCCTACCATCAAAACTCTTCTTCCCCAATCTATTCACCTCTACTACCATCAGTTGTCTCCCATTAGACAAGTATTGATACAAACACAACACATTTCACGACAAGATTATAAGATGAGTGTATTTTTTAAAAGTAATGTTACTTTTATAAAGTGTTTTACAAAATTACCCCTCATTTAATACATTGTTATGAAATGTATTGTGGAAAATGTTGCATATAAATCATTTTCCTTTGCTTAAATCTGCACTTTTTGCATGGAGCCACACATACTACCAAATATATTGCATTTACGCATTTTTCTTCAATTTTTGTTGATTTTTTTAATTCGATTTTATATTTTAATTTCATCTACCTCCTATCAAGCACACACAATATCATTGACTTCCACTCAGCTAAATCCATCATGTCCATTGGCCGGATCTTTTTTTGACCATCACATATAGAACACACGCCGCCTAGCTCCTCCATAGCTTTACTGTCTTTTGTGTCTGTAGCTCCTCCGCGAGGCACATTTAACTTGACTGGTTATGGCATCAACTCCTATCTCTACAGACAACATTCTAAAGAAGGATGTAGCAGCCTATCACCAATAGGGTATAAGCATGGTCATAAAAGATTTAGACCTTGATATTAACAAGAGAGCCTACCCCCAAATCAGGCCAGCTGGTTGGTCTCTTCCTGAGATGAAAACTAGGTAATCTGGAATCCTTGTCTATTTCCTTTGGGACCAACAGTTCTTCCTCTAGCTACATCCTAATTCTAAACACCTGCCATCAGATTTGGAATGTTAAGTCAATTTGGAATTAACTTATTTAGTCAGAATATCTGGCACCGTAACGAAATATTTGGCACTTAAAAGCTTGGAGCGCTTGGTCACTTCTTCATAATCACCAAGAATTCTAGAAGATCTTGAAACAATATCTTACGATACTGAGTATTGTCAATGTGTCAAAACCCTATGTTTTGTGGCCCATGACCAAGCTGCCAACAATGCCATGACAAGCCTAGATGGGCCCATGGTTGATGCCTTAACGTTGTCACTGACAAGTCTTGACAGCCCCACGGCCCATGCCTCGACACTGCTGCTAACATGCCCCGACAACCCCATTGACAAGGCATTGACACTGTCGCTAACATACCCTGACAGCACCACAACAGCCCCACAGGCATGCCATGGCCCCTGCCATGACACACCTAAGACATCCAGTGAGGTTGGTGACCAGGCCAGCGTGCACAGCACGCCCAACCTGCCCAACGCAGCTCAGCGCACACGCCCCGCGCATGCATCACAGCGCCCAGGCACCCTGCCTGGGCCATGCCAGTGTGCCCATGCAGCAGCCCTAGCACTTAGGTCCTTGCCTGGGCCATGCCAGCCAGGCAAGCGCCCAGGCCATGCCTAGGCCATGTCAGCCACACGCCTGCCAGCATGCCAACCATGCCATGTCATGGGCCAGCCTAGGCCACCAAAGGCCAACATGAGTGACGGGCCACATTGGCCATGCAAGACCATATCATTTTATTATATTTATTTATTTTATTTAATTATATTCCAATAGACCTATTGGGGATTTTCACTTTGTAATCTCTATAAATAGGACCCTTAGCATCTTAGTTTAGAATCTTTGATCATTTGACATTTTTCCTTTGTGGAACGGTTTGGTTTGTTCTTGTAAACACTTCAGTGCTTTTGCACTTGGACTACTTGGGTGATATTCGTGAACCCCAAGGAGAGGATCAACACCTTGCAACTCGTGAATAGCTATTGTCCATTTATCTATCTTTGTTTCATCACCTTGAAATTCGTGGATATGTGTGATTCTAGTTTATCCAATATATGAGAAGTTTCCTTTCATCTTTGTGAAATTCTTGAATTGGTGTTGAGTTATTCATCATTGTTTTCTTGAATGTTCATACGTGTTCATCCATATTGTTCATCCATAAATTGCCTTACATCCATTCAATCTTCCCAACACCATATTTCGACCACTACAAGTGTTTACCCCACTTTCCATATTCGGCCACCTCCCATATTTACCCTTCATCCATCCATTGACCTAGTTGAAACCCTAACCCTCCATCTAGCCAATTCCCTAATTCTCATATTTACCACTTATCAAAATTAGCCTTCTTCCACCTTCCATAAACCCTAGTCGTCCATCAAGAGTCTCCATTGGCAACTTCCTTAATTTAAGAAAAGTTGACTCATTCCAATCACATCCCCTGATTCATATCACTTTGGTATGTTTGGCAAGTGAGAGTACTCGAGGTACTCTCACTACTATTCTCTACTTTATTATTATTTTTTACCTACTTTTCTACTATTCATTACTTTTCACCTACTTTTTACTACTATTCAATATTTTATTATTACTTTTTCATTACTTTTTTACTACTATTCACAAACATTCTCAACACTTCTCACTACCCAAACGTACCCTAATCCCTAAAATCAAGGAATAACCCTAAGCTCATTCCAACTCCATCTCATCTTCTAAATCTAATCCCTGAAATCACTCTATCATTCAAATCACCCAATCCCTTAAATTTCTCAAACCCTTCAATACATCAGTCAACCAAGACCTTTTCCTATTGCCAAAACCGAACCACCTTCCCATATTTGATCCTACAATCTGGGGATCTCAATAACCATTACCATATTCGACCAACCCTAGCCACCAAACTCTATTCTCGCTCTTCCACATCTTTCCAAACCCTAGTCCATCACTTCTCAATCTCGAAATTATCCCTAGCCACCATATAAAACCCTAACTACACTTCATCATACCAACCCTAATCATCATCCAAGTGGCCCCAACATCAAAGGCAACATTCAAGCCGTTCCACATTGCATCAAACACTCGTATTCATCACTTAGATCACCCAACCCATCATCTTCATCACTTCCATCACTAAACACCATACCTTCATCAATCTAGGAACCCATCATTGCCATCATATGTGTCATTATTGCTCAAAGACCAAGCAAGAAGGCTAAGGCATTCGGTTATTACAAGAAGGACCAAGGCGAGGACAACATAGTGTTTAGGAATTAAACCGAGCTCCTTAACACAATGGCTACATTTGAGTTCTTTTGATCACCATTTGCTTCCTGTTATAATGTCAAGTATAACAAAACGCTAGCTAAGACATTAACAAACTAACAAAAGAGTGATGGTGTTAAGTCTTTACTCATTGAGAAAAATTGGATAATAAATTAGAGAAATGATAGTTGCAATCGTAAGTGCGCAATCGCCGCGCAATCACTTTGAAAAAAGTGAATATATAAGGGACCCACATAAAAATAATATTTTTTTAATAGTGAACTCCACTCTTTTTCAAAGCGACTGTATGGCGCTTACGCACTCCACGACTGCATATATCATTACTCAATAAATTATTCCCTCAAAACACAAACAAAGTACTCTTAACGAACCTAAAACCCAACCACATGGCAAATCAGCAAAACAAATTCTTAAATATCAGTTTGACTCTAATAAGTGATTATACAAGAATCATAATTCCAACGGAAATTAAATCACAAGTCAAGCATCTTAGATTGTCTAATGATACTTCAATTTTAAATGGCAAACCATAGGATCAATATTTGTTTCCTTTCCATAGTTAGTCCACAGACAGCACTCTTACATTTGAAGCAAAGTCATTTGGCATGCTTGAACTACAATTGCACGAGGAAACACGAAATAGACTAAAAGGCATGTTTACCACCAACACATCAACCAACCACTCCCAAACACAATTAGCAAATTCACCATAGCCAAGCAATCATGGACAACAAATTTAAAGCTGTTATCACAGGTCAAAAGAACTGACAAAGCCCCGACTCCCTCACCAAAACAATCTCCAGCTTGCCACAGCGCTATAATTTGCAGAAGCCACCATTTACTTTAGGCCACGCTAAAACTCTCTCTGATTAGTACCTGAATAACAATTGTGTATACTAAACCAAAGTTTTTTCAATCAAACCCTTCTGCAGTCCACGAGCTCACACAAGAAGATGATATTGAAAATCACGAACATAGCATATGCATGGTGGAAAAAAACAACCATATACGTAGCATTATCAAGCTGAAAAAAGTGCAAAAACAAGCAAGCAGAGCAGCTTCTCAATTCTAACACCCAGAACAATAAAACTAAACCAACCAAAAACAAAGCCTAGACCTCGCAGAAATTTAAATAGAGTTAAAGCCACAAATCCCATAACACCAACAAATCCCAACAAAAAGTTCGACAAAAAAGATTGAAAAGAACAATCTTCTCATATAAACCTTGGAGAACCAGAATTCAAGTTCCGATGAAGAATTCGAGCACCACCGGTATCCCCACCATCAATCAAGTCCCTCAGCCCCAAGATCCCCACCTGCTCTTCCTTCTCCTCCTCTACCTCCTCCTTCTCCTCCTCCACCTCCTCCTTCTCCTCCTCACCACTACGCGACTTAACCAACAACCTCTCAAAGTAATTTCCATAT
Organism: Juglans regia; assembly: GCF_001411555.2. Classification (NCBI taxonomy): domain Eukaryota; kingdom Viridiplantae; phylum Streptophyta; class Magnoliopsida; order Fagales; family Juglandaceae; genus Juglans; species Juglans regia. The sequence continues at coordinate 3,870,483 of NC_049904.1, forward strand.
ATATACTCGGGCGTGTATCCGTTCTCTTCGTCAAAGAGCATTATATGCCCATGCCACTCCCATACTCGATAATCCGAACCTGTATCCTCGTGAAACCCGACGCAAATATGGTGCTCGCCGATGGTGACAGCCTGGCCAGAGTTAGGTTTGAGGGAATCAGTATTTCCGCTGAGGATTACCCGGACAATTTCCTTCTCGAGCTTGGATTCTTCTTTGGCGAGCTGGGTCTTGTTGCTACTATCGTCGTCGTTATCGTCGGAGAGATTGGCGGCATCAAAGAGGAGGTCCTCGAGGGACTGGGAGTTGAACGGGTTGGTTGGAGGGCGGATTTGGAGGCGACCCATCAGAGTTTGGAGGAGGAGGTTGTCGAAATTGGTGGTGTTGTTGAACGAGCTCATGGTGTTTGATTCTGGTTCTCCGAGAAACAAAGAAAGAGTACTTGTCGAGGGGTTTTAGGAAGCGCGGGGCTTGTGAAGAAAGAGTGAATCGGTCTTGACTCTTAGCCCCGCAAATTACTGGGTATTCCGAGAAGACAATGATGTACAATTTTTTTATAATTTTTTATATAATTATGTTTTAAAATGAGTATATTTATGTAGAATGACGTTATTTTTATAAATTATTTTATAAAAATATTCTTTATTTAAAATATAGTTATATAAAAGATTATAAAAAGTGTTATATATCTATCATTTTCCTTCAAAAAATTATATTTATCAATTTATTTTCGTGGAATGTTTTCGTGATTCCGTAGCATTTCTCAATACTTAATCTTGATGTTAATGTATTAAGGTCTCGTTCCGAAACACAACATATCTCAAATATTCTCATATATTTTCTTTTTAAACATCATTCAAATACCGATAATGATAGATTTACAATTTTTTTACCACCACTTTACTACTCTTAGTGTATTTGTTTTTTTTTTTTAAGTATTTTTTTAATATCTTTAATCATTAAGAAAAAATTTTAAAAATATACAATTTCACTAATAGTCATTTTCTTAACAATTAAGTAATAAATTTTTTTTTGAAATTAAAATATTAAAAAGAGTAGTAGAAGAGTAATAAGGTTATCATTATTCTTCAAACACAACATAGTTTAATTTTAAATTTTTAACTTTTTCATCTAATTATTACATAATTTTTACAAATTTTCCAACAAAAGATAAAAATCAATACTACTTTTTTAAATTTCAAAACAAAAATAATATTAAGAAATTATATCCTTATGGTATTTTTATTTAATTTTTTCTCACTTCTTTTCTAAAATTCAATAAAAATATTTCAACTTAAATTATTTTACTACTATTTATAAATATAGCAAGATACTATCCAAACCGGCCTAAATGAATGATATATTCATAAATATTAGTATTTTATACAAAATTCATGTAGATTTGAATAGACTTGTTTGAGTTCGTAATTTTTATATTATATATTTATTATATGCATTACTGCATATTAGCTGTATTTTATATATTTAATTGTTATAAACTCATTTCTTTATGATTTATCTTCAATGATATATTTAATTAAAACATATTACTAGTGTAAAAATAATATGTTGGCATGTTCCTCTGGCAAGACTTAGGGATTAACATTATCTCATCTCATATCGTTTCAAAATAGTTTTCTTTACAAATATCAGTTAAATACATATATTTTTTAGTTTCAAATTTTCAAAATTTTCATTTAATAATTACTTAATCAGTTAGTCATTATAATTTTTTTAAATAAAACATAAAAAATAATACAACTTTTTCAAATTCTAAAATAAAAGTTATATTACAAAATTATATTATAACAATATTTTAACTTTATTATATTTTTATTCAACATTTTCTTTCTTATTTTCTAAAATTTAATAAAATATTTTAACTGAAACTATTTCACCACTATTCACAAACTATGTTATTACTATTTAGAAATTTTTCATCTCATCTCATTTATCAAATACTCTCCTTGGTCAAATTGAGTTGTAAATATGCTGAATAGATCTTATATTTCAATTGTAACAAAATATGCAAAGGTTACAAATTTGAAAAAGTCTGCGTAAGGTGTGGGGTGTAGGGGTGTAGGAAGGAAATAATGACTGGTAAGAAGAATATTTATTTTTATAATAGATTTTAGGTACTAACTTACAATTACTCATGGGACAAATAAAACACAGATGAAATGACCAGATATTTTAATTATTTTACTTGTTAATAAAAAACAAAATAATATCTTTTTCAAATAAAAATTAGGAAGATCTTGTCCCTTAGATATTTTTTTAACTAAAAGAGTTTGATAGCATAAATTCAAGGGTCCTACAAAAATCAATGTTGACAAGTTGAGGATCAAAAGACAAGCCATACAAAAAGTAACCTACTCTCTAAACAGCGTACTAATTTTCCCCTCCCCGTTCAACAAAAGTAATTCCCTGGGTACGTATGCCAAGCATCATAAAAAAATAAAAATAAAAACCAAACAATTTAGATGTTGCAGTCTTAGCACACATTTGTGAGGCCAACGTACGCATGCACAGCAGCAAGATATATAGAGGTTCCTTGGATAAAAGAAAAAAACTTATATGACAGCGACTTCCCTGGGTAACAGGATCACATCCCAGAATGTATTACTTTTGCACAAACGACTACCGCCTCAAGCTCTCCACTATGTAGTCCGCATAGAGATTCCTTCACCAGAAAAAAAAAAATGGTTGAAATCAGATTTTGATGTAAACATTCCAGACAGGAATTATTGAAAAGAAAAAAAAAAAAAAAACATTTTACGAGTCCTGGGATGGGCAGAAAATGCTTATATTATTACGGCAAAAGAACAAAAGTCAATGGATTTGCACTTTGGGATGATGGATGTCAGATAGACGTTAGTCCAAAGAATGAATACGAAGTAGAAATACCCATTAAAACAGTTATTGCTATAAATTTCACATCTAGGTCAATTACCCAAAAATCAGTACATCTTCTGGACCGAAAACATTGAAACATTCCCTTCTATCTAAAGATTTATGTTATATACATTACAGTCTCATCTCATTATCATTACATTGTGTTGATGTGATATTGCCTATTAATCTTTTAGATTAGCTCTAATTTTTTAAACTAATAAATCTAATTATTGACTGGTAATGATTACCAACAAAGTAGGATATGAGTATTGATGGGGGCATACCATATAGAAATTTTCTTATCTAAGTTATCATATTATTGGCCAGTTTAATAAGAAGAAACTTCAAAAGACCAAATGAGAGCCAAATCTGAATGGAGGCCCCTACCCCTCCCTTTTCAATGTTGTGTATGTGCGTGCATGCGAGCTAGTAAAGTGAGAGCATTGCTTACATGGAGTACTGAATTGCTTCATTGGCAGCAGAGGCAGGCAGAAAGTCATTAACCGCAACTTCTTTGTTCTCATTTTTCTTGTCTGATTATTTTGTCAAGGAACCGTTAGATATCATTATTTGGGCTTCACAGAATGAAAGGAACATTATAATTTTTATGTTTGCAGATGTTCACAATCAGTGCCTACTAAAAACTGGTACTGGGAAAGACAAAAAGGATACATTCTTCAAAGAAGCGGCGGATCTCAGCCAAACGATGTGGTGGGAGCTCCTTGATATCATTGTAGTGTCGGTACTCGGGATCATCAGCACAAACAGCAATTATCTTGTCATCTTTCTCGCCCTGTGCTAAATAAATTAACACAACATTGAAGGATAACAACCTTTTACTTTTGTCTTGGAATATTTACCTGGTCAATCATAGGCATGAGGCCTATAGCTTTGGCGCGAAGAAAGCATCCAGGAAGAACTGGCTCCTGTCAATGTTTGCCAAGCAGTAACATATCAGATAGGTTGAACATTAAAACCATTATTTTGAAAGCTAGTTGCGACGTTGAGTCCAACAGTTATGTTCAGTTCTATCTACATATGAACAAACAGGCATGAATAATAATACATGTATGTACAGCACAAGTGTCTGAGTTGAGTTTTTCTCTCCGTACAACCAAGATTTCAAAGACGGATGGTGGGTTTTAATGGCGAGATTACGGCTTGTGTTGAGTTTTAGGTGAGATTATTGTGGTTATGGGATCCCCAAAACATTTAGTGATAGAATCAAAAGTGTTTGCATTGTCAAAGGATGGAAGCTCCATGTTTATCACTGAGAGGAGCTGGAAGGTAGTGAAAGATATGAGGCTGGCAATGTCCACAGTGCACTGGTTCTCCAAAACATTGGAGGGCTGTCTGAAGGGTGTAAAAAAGGACTTTTACACCCCGTCAAGGGAGGGGAACTGAAGCTTCATTGTGCAGAGGTGTTCTAATGCCCGCAGTCACTACATGGCTTTAGTGGAGTACGGTGGTGGTGGTAGATGTAGCTTTATATTCATACCAGAAGAGAGGGAGGGTTAGGGATGGTGGAGGCGCTGTAGGAGTTTGCAGAAGAGGGAGGAAATAGGAGTCGTAACAGGTGGGGTATTTTCGAGGCCGTTGGTGGCGGTGAATCAACAGCAAGCTCGATCATACAGGGCCTTGGTGCAGTCCCGTGAGCGGAACAAGGGTGGAGAAATGGGTGTTATGGCAGCTCAGAGAGGAGACACCATAAGACACAACAATGGCTATAGAATCGGAAATTTTTCTTATATAGCTGGTACAAGTACTCAATGGAAAGGAGGTGGTGGCAGGCTCCATGTTGGTCTAGCAGAGGATGGCGTGCACAGAACACTTCTGGACGTGACATCACATTTGATGGCACTGCAGGAGAAATTGGACTCCTTAATATGATGCATTGAGGGAAATTATGAAATGGGCCTAGGCTTGGAGGCAAATGGTCCTAATCAGTCAAGTAATCGGATGGGCTTGGAGGCAAGTGGCTTCTAAGGGACGTTGAAAGCTGACGGGTAGATGAAGGCTGGGCAAAGAATGGGCCGCTCCTTTGGGCCTCAGCCCATGGGGCAAAACAGAGGCAAGGAAAATATCGGGATCCAAATATGTGGAGAAGCAAAGGGGGGTGGTGATGCAAGGCCTTCCACCGGTGGAAACCAAGCAACCTCGCCGAAGAAGGCTTCGACAGACTTATGCCTGATCGAGGAACCCTCGACGGAGACCCGATGGTGAAGTCAACGACAGCTAAACCAAAAATGGTTTCCGACGTTCCCTTACCACCGAGCGTCAGATCTACAACATAGCATGGACAGACAACGCTGATGAAGGGTTTTTAGGTGGCACCTATTGTGAAAAATGATGACAGACAAAGTAAAAGCAAACACAAGCAAATCAATCACACGACACAAAATTAACGTGATTCGACAACGTGCCAGTACATATTTATAGTGTCACATGACAGAAACCCTAATTTTCACTTTTTTGCGTTATTCGTTCAAATGGAGTGTCGAGTGCACCTTGAACACTCTGTTAGACATTCGCACAAGCGACCTGTTAGAGAAACTTGAGCGAACTCTCTACCTGAGCTTTGCTTGAGCCCAAGCCTCTTGGAAAATCAGACAAAAAACATAACACATCCTTGTGGGGTTGAGTCATCAAATCGGGTCGACACACCAACAAACCAGGCTCTACAAACCCAACAACAAAGGGTTTTCAACAGGAGGATGGGGCCCGAGTGCTATGTACAGAAGCTGGGAGTGATGGGCGTGTCGATGTAGGGCCCTCATAGGTGCCTACATAAGGCTTCTTGGAGTGGGAAATGCACTATTTGGAGCTGTCAAAAGACTTCCTCGCCTTTGTTATGATCATTTCCCTATTTTGCTGGATTGTGGTGGTATTTAAGGAGGCACTTGGTATTTTAAATTTAAAAATATGTGGCTAAAAATATAAGGTTTTGTCGAGAGGGTCAAGCAATGATGGTCCTCATACCAGATTCACAGCTCCCCAAATTTCATTTTTGTGGGCAAACTGAAAGTTTTGAAAAAAGATTTAAAGCTTTGGAATGCTCAATCCTTTGGTAATATAGGCAAACATAAGAAGTCCATGTTGGTAGAGCTATAAGAGGTAGAGACAGTACAGGAGGGTCGGGTTCTTTCTACGAAAGAATTCTCTTGAAAGACTAAATTAATTTTAGAATTAGTGAGGGTTACCTTATTGGAGGAGATCTCTTGGCGGTAAAAATCTTGAGCATTGCAATTGAAAGAAGATCAAAGCACGGAATTTTTTCATAGAGTGGCCAATTCCCATAGGAGAACTAATACCATTAAGATGCTAAACATAAATGGTGCTGTTTGCATGGAGGCTCCTATGATTCAAGAGCATATTGCTGGTTTCTTAGAACATTTGCTTACTCAACAGGTGGGGTGGAAGCCCAAGCTTGATGGACTAGCCTTTGAGTCCATCGAGCAACATGTCTCTTGGCTGGAGAGGCCCTTTGAGGAGACGAAGGTTCATGGTGTGGTGAGGATTAGGGGTGTAAATTTTCAATCCGGACCGAAATTTTGTTTGGTCGGTTTCGGTCCTCAATTTGTGGAACCGAATGGGTTTCGGTCCCGTTCCAAGGTCTGTGATTTTTGGACTGGACTAGACCAAAACCGACCGAACAATATATATTTTTTATATATAATATATTATTTTATATAGTAATTGTATAAATTAATTATATAATTTTCATCTAATCTATTATCATTAACCATATAAAATGTTAAATAATATATGCTATCAATTAATAATATATTATAAATTATATGATAATTTATGTCATTATATGTGGATACATCATACATACTCTACTATTTACACTTAATTAAAGTAATTAGGTAATTTTTTTAAGATACCTAAGTAGCAAGCAAGAATTAATAATATATACTATCAATTAATAATATATCATAAATCATATGATAATTTATGTCATCATATGTAGATACATTATACATTCATATATACTCTACTATCTACACTTAATTCTTTTTCAAGTTTTTTTTTCTATTTTTTGTATATAAAATATTTTAGGCTAAAAATGGGATAAAAAAAATTTTTTCACCCATGAGGTGTTGAACATTGGACGTTGAAGGGAGTGATACCCCAAGACCAAGGCCTTCACCACTTGGGTCAACCCCTTGGGGTTTCAAAACGGGATCAAATGTTAGGACTTGGGTTGAAATCTAACTAGAAATGTTAGTTGAGTCGAAAAATATAAAATTGCCCATTTGGTGTTGGGTTGGACCAAACAGACCGATACTTAATGGCCCAGTCCCATTCATAAGGAAATTTGGTCCAGTCCGAGGTGGGAAAAGGGTGGACCAAAGTGGTCCAGTTTGGTCCCAAAAACACCCTATGGACCAATCGGACCGGACCGAATTCACCCTTAGTGAGGATGGTCAAAGACAGCCCCTGGTCCAGACGGATTTTCTATGAGATTCTTTCAATTATGTTTGGATGTGGTAAAGGAAGACTTAATGAAGGTGTTTCAAGAATTTTTTTTTGATTGGAAAATTTAAGAAAAGCCTCAATGCCACTTTTATTGTGCTTATTCCCAAGAAGATTAAGGCATTGAAGGTGAAAGACTATCGGCCCATTAGTCTCGTGAATATGGTTTCCTCTCTTCCCATTAATTACCTTGGTCTTCCTTTGGGGGCCGCCTTAAGGGCTATATATATCTGAAAGTAGTTGAGAAGATTGAACGTAGATTGGCAGGTTGGAAAAGATTCTACTTGTCAAAAGGTGGCAAAATCACCTTAATCAAGAGCCCCCTGTCAAATTTACCTACTTTCTATCTTTATTCCCAATTCCAACGAGATAGAAAGTAGATGATTGGAGTGGTTTAGGAGATGAATTCAAGTTCCATCTAGTTAAGTGGGATAAGGTATGCTCCCTAATCTCTTCTGGTGGGTTGGGTATTAGAAACATGAAGGTTTTCAATTGGGTCATTCTTGAAAAATGGTTGTGGCGATACAATAAGGAATCGAAAGTTTTATGGAAGTCGATGATTGACTACAAGTATGGAAGAATGTGGGGGAGATGGAGCACTATGGAGGGTACAAGGGGAGTATGGAGTGGGAGTTTGGAGGCACATTAGACAAGGGTGAGGGGGTTTTTGCTCGTCACACTAGACTTGTGCTAGGAGATGGCTCAAGAATAAAATTTTAGTACAACTTATGGTGTGGAGATAACGCCCTCAAGGACTCATTTCCTTTAGTCTTCAGGAGAAATCTAGTGACCTAGTCCAATGGAATGTGAGCTTTGCTAGGGCGGCCCAAGATTGAGAGGTTGATAGCTTCAAAGATTTCTTTAGACTCTTGTACTCCATAAAACCGAGCCCTCAAAGATCTAACACGTTGTGGTGGGTACCCGCAGGTAAAGGTATATTCTCAGTTCACTCTTTCTATAAATCTCTCACAATCGTCAAACAATCACTTTCCATGGAGAAGGATTTGAAAAAATAAGGCACCTCCTAAAGCAGTATTCTTTGCTTGGACAGCTTCTCTGGGTAAGATTTTGACGATGGATAACTTACAAAAGCGCAGGGTGATTATGGTGGACTGGAGCTGTATGTGCAAAAGCAATGATGAGACTGTGGATCATCTTCTACTACATTGTAAGGTTGCTAGAGCATTATGGGAAGATATATTCAGACAATTAGAGCTAGCCTGGGTTATGCCTGCCTATAGTGGTTGAGCTTTTGGCCAGTTGGACAAATCTAGGCATTATTCCCAATGTTTTGAATACCGTACCGGATGCTGTACCGGTCAAGGCACTGGAACGAAATATTTCGGTACCGGTACCGTTTCAGGGATAGCGTTTTGGGATAACATTTCGGAATAGTCGATATATAAATAAATTATATTTCAAAATTATATTTCAAAATAATAGTCTATATAAATAAATTATATATAAATACATATATATATAAATTATAAATAGTCTAGTCTGAATTGAGGGTTAAAAAATAAACTTGTAGTTTGAAAAAATGAAAAAAAAAAACACCGGCCGAAATTTAGGCCGGTACGGCCGGTATTTTGGCCGGTACGAAAAATTTCGGCCGTACCGGCCGGTACGGAACGAAATTCAAAACCTTAATTATTCCACAAATCACAGCTATGTAGAAGATGGTACCTATTTGTATTCTATTGTGCGTATGGCAGGAGGATAATGACCGGACGTTTGAGGACAAGGAAATCTCATTAGAGGAGCTTAGATATTCTTTGTTAGAACTTTGTTTTTATGGGCCAAAGCAGTTGATTTCAATGGCCTTGATTTTCATAATTTTCTTGTTTCTATTTCTTCTTCCTAGATAGGTGTTACCTCCTGTATACCATCTTGTGTACTTAAGCTATGCCTATTCTTATTAATATAATTGTTTACTTATAAAAAAAAAATATATGTATGTACATGCACCTAATAGAACAGACATTGATGATAGCTACTCTAATGGTTGTGAGTTCTGGTAAATTTTCAATGCATCGAACATACAAAATTGTGAGAGGAGACTTGGTGCTTTCAAGTATATACATATGATTGCCGCAAACATGAAAGTATAAAAAGAGAGAAATTTTGACAATCATTACAGATTTGTGCACACCTGCATGATAACCAAGACATCCATGGGATCATTGTCCTCACAAAGAGTACGAGGAATGAAGCCATAGTTGTGTGGGTACACAACTGATGAGTAGAGCACACGGTCGACCTGAACATTTATATACCATTTAGAAAGCAATTTATATATGTGGAGAAGATGACAAAAAGGCATAGCACACTCCATTACCTTAATCAATCCAGTTTTCTTGTCAAGTTCATATTTCACCTTGCCCCCTTTCCCTATTTCAATTACCTGCATCAATTGGCCATCAACAAGAACAATGGTCAATCCAAAATTTTGAATGCATAATTTTTTCCCTTATTCTTCCCAAATAATAATGATTCTAACTGTTGCAAGCTATATCTGCTGCTGATAAAGTAACATAAAAGTACATATTCAAAGAAATTCTAAGATAGTAGTATGTTTTGGAGTAGATACTAAAAGTAAACCCCAAGAGGTTGGCCCAAGTAGTGAAGGCCTTGGTCTTGGGGTATCACTCCCTTCAAGGTCCAAGGTTCAACACTCCCTGCAAACAATCTTTTGGGGCCACACCTCCTGGTGAAAGCCAGTGATTTAACAAGTTCTGTGTATGGAAACTTCCGAGGGTGTAGTGCACGGGACTGGAGTTTACTCCGCATGGGTAGGTCCGAAAGGCCCTGCCTTGGAGAGGTTCTCCGACATAAATAAAAAATAAAAAATAAAAGTATGTGAACCAGTTTAGTGTATATCAGAAAGCTAATTATAAAGATTTATGTTGAGCAGCAGCACACAAAAATGTGGCAGATAAATCAAGATGTGTCTTTATATGGCCTCGTTTATTTTCAGAGATAAGATGAGTTGAGATTAAAATTAAAAATTGAATGAAATATTGTTAGAATATATTTTTTTAATGTTATTATTTTTTATTTAAAAAAATTTAATTGTTTATTTTATTGTGTGATAATTTGAAAAAATTGTAATGATGAAATGAGATGAGACGAGTTGAGAGGAGTTGTGAAAACAAACGAGGCCTTAGATTTACAAACCATACATGAATGTAACAGTGGAGAAATCAGCTCACAAGGCAGAAAAAAGATGTGGGAACCACGTCGAACATCAGCCTGTTGCATTGGTGGCAGAAAATTTGTGGCTGAAGTAGCTCCAGGGTTCAGTATTTTCATTTCCGTGTGCACTTCAGTACTAAAGGCTAAAAGAAATCCTCATTGAGTTGGTAAAAGTATGTGGTACTAAAATTTAAGATTGAAACCATTAAAATCAAGCAACCTAAATATGATGCATATGCTTTCTCCTTCCCTATTTTTGTTTAAATCTCAACTTTCCCACAGAACCTACACACATATCATTAGTTTAGGATAGGAAGTTCTGTTCCAAACAAGAAAGAACATAGAGGATTTCTAAACTTAGAAAAAGCCGCAAGCCCCCTTTGGTCACAATTTAGTTCCTTCACAGACCTGGGATAATTTTAATATGAAGTCTCTTTGATACGAATTTATCAGATCTACCATTCCAACTAGTTTGTCCAATAGCTATGTGTTCACTAAATGGTCATCATAATTTAACATTTACACACTCTGCGGGAATCAGTTTTCAAGCGAGCACAAACCATAAGAAATTGTACAACAATTCAACAAAGAAAGATGGAACAGATGACAAGAAAGGTGGAGTATCCTTACACAGTTGAACACATTTGGAGCTCCAGGTCCTATTTGAAATGGAAAGAAGGTTACATAATAGGTTTACCATAATGATTGAATAGAAAATAACAATCAAGCATTAACTTCACATGGTTTACTACAACATTGCATACCTATCTCGAGATCATGCCAAGGGTGTGCAGCAGCAGATCTCCTGGTCATGGATGAAAGTATCCTCTCGTTAAGAGGTGTATGTGGGGCACGATGAGCATCGGAAGTTTTGTTTGTGGTTTCAATTGGTGGAACCATAGCTGCAAGCTAAAATGAATGCAGGAATATTTCAAAACACAGCTACTTCGATAGAAAGCCAATAATGTTTCTTCTAGCATTTTACTTTCAAGCTACATCATCGAAGTATTCATAGCACGAGACATAGGACATAATAGCGTCAGGAGGCCCTAAAGCATTTGGTGTGAATAACTGAAGCAACATGAAAACAATAATTGTCAAATATAGTGATGATAGAAGATTTTCAGTCCAATTCCAGATGTGGTACTGATTAACTATAAATGGGCTAATTTATCAACCTTTTATATGTTTTGAAATGCATTTAATAGAACAAAAGAACTGAGTTCTAGAGCCCAGGCGGGATACTTAATGCCTTAGCATAGCAATGCAGGGGCTGATCCGCATGGCAAACATTTCGTTTAAAGAAGTTGACAGATACTGATTTATCTCAATCATTCCAATTCAATCCAAAAGATATAGATTCATAGAGTGCCATATATGGTTCATACAGATGTATTACATCGCATGACGCCTTAAGCATCTTTCCTCCCTAATTCCAAAACGTATTTGTCTTCTCAACCATAACATTACAAGAAACTGAAAAATATAAGAGGATGGCAACTAACATTCAAGAAGAAACGACAAAATATTAAAATAAAAGTGAAAAATAATATTTTAAACAAATCTTGTACACGGATAGGCACAAACATGATAGAATCGATTCAGATTTGAGATTTGAACAAATTTTGGCATTGTCAGCCCGCTCTACGCGTTATTTTCTGTCAAGTCGCTTATCTAACCTTTCAGACCATAATTAATCGGTATAAAGAACAGATAGCACGGAAATAACATGAAAATGCCCAAAGTTTGTGGATCCAAACCACTCTTGAGGTGAACTTCTAACAACGTGACTAACCACTGATTCACCGACAAAGATATAAAATGACAAGGAAAACAAGTGAAGGAAAAGTGTATCCAGTTTCACCTAAAACGCAGAACAATTGCATTTTGAAACCTATAATGAAAAAATGGACCGTGCAAAACATAAACGACAAAACAGCCATAGATCTGCCAAAGTAGAATCCACAATACATACGGAAAACAACCCCAAAGACTTCAACAGACTTTCATTCAACAATCACAAAGACATAAAAATGAATACCGCTCAACATCAACATCCGCGACACTTACCAAAAGAAGTCAAAATCAATTTAGAAGATCAACGGCAACAAATGAGAACGGCGGAACAAGCGGATCCACGAGAACAAACAAAATCAAAAGCTCAAAACAAGTCACAACAGAGAAACCTGGAAAAGTATCATGTACGATTCGGTAAAAATAAAAAGCCTGAGAAGTACCTGTTCTGGTTCAAGCTCCGGATCCAGCTCTAGTTCCAAAATGATGTCAAAAGGGATGGAACGGAGGAATGAAAGAGAAGATGAAGACGCTGGAAAGAGGGAAGCCAAGGCGCAGCACGACGTGTTCCCGCTCTCTTAAAGACGGAAAAAAGTCTCTCCGTTTCGTTTTTTTTTTTTTTTTGGGCGAAAAATACGTACGTTTCCATACAGAGAAATGCAATCCGTGTATTCTGCACTACGTGGCTCCAGCTATTTTGCCAGCCGGTGGCTGAGTACCGTCGAATTTCTCTCTTAATTTATGTGATTGATGAATTTAATTTTAGAAAATATTTTGACTAAAAAAAGAATTTACCAAAAAAGTTTATAAAAAATATGTTTTAACATAATATGTCCTATATAAAGTTATTTATATTATAAATAGAATAATACTAAATGTATTTATAGAGAGTGCAAATCTCAGGTACTCTCTTCAAAAGAAAGTGAGATTTATTATTAAAAAATTAATTTTTTTATAAAAATTTCATATTTATTTATTTTTAAATAGAATATGCAATATTTACAATAAAATTATAAATATTATTTTTCCTATAAATTAAATTTAAAATAAAATTATACGAATTTATAAATTTATTTTTATAAAATATTCTCTTTAAATTAAGGATTATTTAGACTTAAAAATGAGATGAGATAGTTTTAAAATAAAGATAAAAATTTAAAAAAATATTATTTTTTAATATTATTATTATTTTAAAATTTTAAAAAAATTAAATTATTATTATATTTTATATAAAAATTTAAAAAAATTATAATAATAAAATAAAATACTCTCTAAATTTAAACTAGATGTAAACCAACTCTTCTTCCATAGTTAATAACTTTTTGAGAAAAGTGAGTGACAAGGTGACGTTTGTTTGAGGGAAAGATCGGGATGGGAAGAGCTTCTAAATTCCTTCCTAACGGTCGTACGGTTGTAGTTTGTCCACCGCGTTATCATAAAAGACTGGGACGGTAGGTCCGTAGGAGTAACACTTGCCGTTTATATTGGGGTTTCGAGATATTTCACATGAATTGCATTTATATGGGCGGGGATGAGATGTGATTGGGTGCACCCTTATCTTGTGGGGGTTTCAACTGGCCAGTCTAGTTTTTATGTGTAGGAGAAGTGGTAGGTCCACACAAAAATTATATATATAAAATATTTATATGTTGATATGATTTAATATAATTCCTCAAATTTATTTTATAATAAAAAAATTTATAATCCAATGGATTTAATTATAACACATCGGCAAATTCTATTAGGTAAGATTTATGTGTAATCATATATTTTTAAAAGATAAATTATTTGTACAAGTCTTAAATAGATAAATCTTTATAAAAAAGTGAATCACATCTTAAAAAAATATAAAAAACTATTTTTTATTAGTAAAATAAATTTTTTACAAAAAAAATTATATAAAATTTTTCTATTTAAAACCTATAATTGTAACTAACATTACTTTTTTAAAAAGTTGAAATACTATTTTGAATTAAAAATCCATTTCAACTCATCTCAACTTATTTCATCTCATCATTACAACTTTCTCAAATTTTCACATAAAATATAATAAACAATTCAACTTTTTTAAATTTCAAAACAACTTTTCTAAATTCTCACACAAAATATAATAAATAATTTAATTTTTATTCTATTATTCACAAACCATCTCAATTCATATCTAAATTCAAACCGCAACTTTCCATATAATCTTATAGGAAGCATAAACAATTTAAAAATCATGATATCTCAGCATTCAAATCATGTTAATGACCTATCAGATGATTATTATCTGGGATTAGGAGCCAATTAGACTATTTTATTTTCTTTTTGAGAGGGTGTTATTAATTAAATATTCAAAACTTGACGAATCTTTTAGGCTTAGTTTGTTTTCAGGAAATATCTCATCTCATCTCATCTCATATCATATCATTATTACAAATTTTTTAAATCTTTATATAAAATAAAATAAATAATTCAATTTTTTCAAATCTTAAAATAAAAATAATATTAAAAAATATATTTTAATAATATTTTATTTAATTTTTTAATTTTAATCTCATCTCAACTATGTGAAAATCATGACTTAGGTTGTGTTTGGATGTTGAAGTGAGTTGAGTTGAGTTGAGTTGAGATGATAAAATATTGTTAGAATATTATTTTTTAATATTATTATTATTTTGGGATTTGAAAAAATTGAATTGTTTATTATATTTTATGTTGAAATTTAAAAAAATTATAATGATGAGTTGAGATGAGTTAAGATGATTTTTGAAACCAAACGAAGCCTTAGTCTTCGGGCTTTCATTCCCCAATAGATAGAGAGAAATAGGAATAACCGAACCAGGTCAATTTTGGTGGCAAAGTCACGACTTTCACATGGCATGGGTGCAAAGACATTTGTCATGCCGAAGTGGTGCGGAATGGGGAGGAGCATATATATATATATATATATATATATATATATATATATATAATATAATATAATATAATGCTTGTGATGTTAAGCGGAAAGGCAGGCTCAACATTAGAAGAAGCGGCTCAGAAAACACATGGGCTCGACTAGGTCAAAGATTCCTTAAAGATGTTATTTGAATTTTAATGCTAAATATCAAGTCTCATGTAATTATTTAAAAAAAAATATTCTATTTGTAAGGGTATTTTTCTAACTTCACAAGCCTATGGGGCCTCTGCCCGATATCCGGCACTAGGATTGAAGCTTACCCATAAAGCAAGGCACCAACAAGGAAAAGTAATCAAGTGGCTGATAGGACGGACATGTCTGATATCGCTCGGCTACGTTCTGATCATGAGAACTTGTATAGGGCAAAACGGGAAAGATGGAGAACCATCAATCCTCTGACATGGGAAAATCAACAGACCACTAAGGATAAAGCAAATCAGAGAACCATGTCTCATTAATAGCACCACTACTTGAGCTACGCGCCACATTAATGATATCATCGCAGAGCCACGCCGCATTAAAGAATTTTGATAAAATGAACAGTACGAAGGATACGGACCCCATAGGGGCAGACACAATCTGTCTCCTTCCCCGACCCCCGATATAAATAACAACTCTCAGGTACAAGTAATTCTCTCTAATCCCTAGACTCCCTTACTTATTTACAAACTTCTAAGAGATCTTACTGACTTTGACATCAAAGACTTCCCGACCCCAATGCCACCCTTTCCAAGTTGCTTTCCTTTCTATTTTCGCATGTCCAAGTTCTGAAAACCTGAGTTGCTGGAACATAACCTAAAGGCGTACGAAATACGACGTTAACAGTGGTGACACCTACGAGATTGTTATAGATCATGTGTGTACATTTGTATGCCTGCGACAACCCATTCCAGACAACTCAGAAGCCTACCAATAGTGATGATGAAATGGAAGCTAACCAACGAGAGAACTAGACTGCTAGGATCGAAGGGGACACCACGGAAGAAATGTGGGAGCACACCCAGGATGGGATGCCTCCGAGTGGCGAGGTAAGCGCGGTTTGTCTTATGGTGGATGACTGCACCTTGCCACCACCTCTTGTCTGTGCACCAACTAAAGGTGAGGTCCAAGATGAGCAGAGACTCAGAAAGGTGGAACCAAATGAGCAATTGAAATCCATTCCCCTAAACTCGGATAGACCAAAAGCCATGGCAAGGATCGGCAACGAAATGACATCAGAGGTATTTGCTTGGAGCCATGAGGACACCCCCGGAATAGCCCCCGAGATCATACAGCACAACCATAGCGTAGACCTAAAGGCCAAATGAGTGAGGCAGAAATGCCGAAGTGTCAGTGCAGAGAAGAACGTCGCCATAGCTGAGGAAGTGGACCGCCTGTTAGCATCTGGATTCATACTTGAAGCCCACTATCCGGAATGGATGTCCAACGTGATGCTCGTAAAAAAGCCAAACAGCAAATGGAGAATGTGCGTCGGCTTCACCGACTTCAACAAGGCCTGCCCGAGAAATAGTTTCTTGTTTCCCCGCATAGATCTGATCGTCGACTCCACTGCAGGCCATCGTATGCTTAGATTCATATATGCTTATTCTGGGTATAACCAGATTCGCATGAACCCGAAGGACGAGGAGAAGACCTCCTTCATCACCGACCGAGGCTTGTATTGTTACACGGCAATGCATTTTGGGTTAAAGAACGCGGGCACCACTTACCAGCAACTGGTCAACCGTATGTTCAAAAATCAAGTACGAATAAACGTGGAGGTCTACGTGGACAACCTGTTGGTTAAGAGTGGGACTCCAGAACAACACTTGAACGATTTGAGGGAGACTTTCATGATACTGAGGAAGTACCATATGAAGTTGAACCCGGCAAAATGCGCATTCGGTGTCAGACCGGGGAAGTACTTGGGATTCATGGTGTCAGAATTCGGAATCAAAGCCAACCCCGAGAAGGTAGAGGCCATCCTCAACATGGCCCCACCTCAAAGTATAAACGAGGTGCAAAGGCTAGCCGGGCGAGTGGCAGCTCTCAACAGGTTTGTGTCGAGATCCACCAACAAGTGCATGTCTTTCTTCAAGATTCTGTGAAAGGTACAGGTATGGGACAGCGAGGGCGACCTGGCTTTCGAGGCTCTCAAGAAGTACCTCACGAGCCCTACGCTCCTCAGCCAACCCGGTGTGGGGAGACGCTGACCCTATACCTGGCAGTCTCTCCCCAGGCAGTCTCTTTAGAATTAGTGCGCAAAGAGGATGGAGTCCAAAGACCGGTCTACTACACCAGCCGAGCATATCTTGGGGCCGAAGCTAGATACCCCTGCATAGAGCAACTGGCTTTTGCGTTGGTAGTAACCACGCGCAAGCTGTGTCCGTACTTCCAAACTCACCCAATAAGAGTCCTCAAAATAACCCCTTGAAAAAGATCCTACAACGACCAGATGCCTTAGGCCGGCTCATGAACTGGGCAATAGAGCTGAGGGAACTTGACATCAACTATGCACCTCGGAACACCATTAAGGGGCAAGTGCTGGCAGACTTCGTTGCTGAGTTTACTGGTTTCTCGGCAGGGAGTGATCATGCACCTCCCGTGGCCTTGGCAAGTTTTCATAGATAGCTCATCTTGCCGAGCTGAAGGGGGAGTAAGGGTGCATATCGTTACATCCGAGGGAGAGGAGTACAATTACGCCATCAAGTTGGCGTTCAAAACCACATACAACGAAGCGAAATATGAAGCACTGCTTTTGGGACTAGCCGTAGCTAGGTCTCTGGATGCCTCCGAAATTGAAGTACGGGCCGACTCTTAGGTGGTGGTCAATCAAGTGCGATGTGAGTTTGTTGTAAAGAGCGAAAAAATAAAAACATACTTGGCACTAGTAAGCTGAGCGCCCCCATTTCAAGTACTTCCAAATTCAGTAGGTGTCGAGGGCAGACAATCGGAAAAAGAATAAGCTGGCGCGTGCGGTGTCCAGACAAGAAGACTTTCCCCTGCCAAAGCATACGGTAATCCAAACAGTTGAAGTACCCGCCGTAGGGATCGGGGTAATGGAGATACGGCCCGGAGCCCCAGATTGGGTGGAGGACATACTCAAGTACTTGGATACCAATAAGGTGCTCGAGGACAGCACGAGGCTAGAAAGATCAGAAATTGAGCAGCACGCTACTCTCTGATCAAGGAAATTCTATACCGGAGGGGCGACTCGACGCCTCTCTTGAGGTTCATCTCCCCTGAAGAAGTGCACTACATGTTAACAGAAATACATGAAGGGATCTACGGTAGTCACTCGGGAGGAAAGGCGCTAGCCGAAAAGGTACTGAGGGTGGGGTATTACTGGCCCCAGGCCCTACGAGATGCCGAGGAGTATGCACGGAAATGCCGGAAGTGCCAAGAATATGCTAAGGTTCCCCACTGCTCGCTAGAAGAATTGACGTCAATCACCTCACCTTGGTCTCTCGCGCAGTGGAGAATTGACCTGGTCGGACCACTCCCTCTGATAAGGGAGGAGTAAAGTTTGTAGTGGTAAATGTGAACTACTTCACCAAATGGGTCGAGGCCGAGGCCCTAGCAACCATCACGACGAACAACATCACGCGATTCCTATGGAAGATGGTGGTTTGCAGGTTTGGCATCCCGCGCACTATCATTTTGGACAATAGGAGACAATTTGATTCTGATCACTACCATAATTGGTGTCAGAAATTGGAGATTGAGTTTTGCTACTAGTCCCTGGGACACCCCCAGTCTAACGGGCAAGTGGAGGCAACAAACAAAACATTGATGGGAATGCTCAAGAAGCAACTTGACGACAGAAATGGGACATGAGCATAAGAATTTCCTGCTGTCTTGTGGGCCTACCAGGTCACAGTGAAAATGCCAACGAGGGAAACTCCTTTCACCCTCACTCACGGCCACAAGACGATGTTGGCAGTAGAGATCGAAATCCCCACCTACAAAGCTCAGCACTTCGAACAAGAATCCAATGATAGGCGGTTGGAGGAACAACTTAATTTGTTGGAAGAAGTCAAACTAGAGGTAGAGATAAGAACTGCGACCAACAAAAGAAGGGCCAAGCGATGCTTCAACAAGCGGGTAAGCCCGAGAACATTCAAGGTCGAAGATCTCGTACTCAAAGAGACAAGAACAACAATGCAGGACAATGGACAGCTAAGCCCCCGATGGGAAGGCCCCTACGTGGTCACCGCTACAAATCGCCCGGGCTCCTACCGGCTCCGAGACTCCTAAGGAAAAGAGCTGCCACATCCTTGTAAAGCTAAACATCTATGGAAATTCTATTGCTAAGACTAGTTTAATTATTGTGAATTCATGTTTTCATACACACGCTACAAATCCTAATAAAAGAAGCATTGTATTTAAGGCCTCGTTTGTTTTTAGAAAACATCTCATCTCATCTCATCTAATCATTACAACTTTCTCAACTTCTAATACAAAAGAAAATAAACAATTCAACTTTTTCAAATCTCAAAACAAAAATAATATTAAAAAACATATTCTAACAATACTTTATTCAACTTTTTAACTTTAATCTCAACTCATCTCATCTTATCTCATCTCATTTCTGAAAACAAATGAGCCTTAAAGTTAAGTTTCAAGGACATAACTAAATCTCATCAACGTAATCTCCATCAGCAAAATCTCCATCAGCAATTTACCTCCTGCGAGGTGAAAGAGACAAGTGTAATCTCTAAGGCTACTCTATCCCTCTTGCAGAGCAGTGCAGGTTGGCCCTCGGCCACCTGAAGATAAAAACTTACATTTCCCATGACTGTCGACAGGCAGGAGCGAGTCCAGTTACAGACTACCTGAACAACGTACCTCCAACGTGGCCAAAAGGGTGGAGTAAGCCAAAGGCTACTTTATCCCTCCTTCAATGGAGAGCAGGTCCAGTCCCGAGGTTGCCCGAAAAACTTACCCTGACCTTCGCCACGATGAAGAGTGGGATCAACACCAACCTGACCCAAACTTACCATTTCCTATGATGTCAATGGGCAGAAGCGGGTCCAGTTCCAAACTGCTCGAACAACCTATCTCCCTACGAAGGATGATAGGTGAGCAGGAGGCCCAACCTCCTTGTTCAGGAAAGAAGGACCAACTCCCCTAGCGGCCCGAAAAACTTACCCCTACCCCCATCACGGTGAAGGAGCGGACCAGCCACATCACTGTCTGAATTACCTCCCTGCGGGATATTAGAGGGAAAGGTAGGCCAAAAGGTTGCCTTATCCCTCCTGCAGTGGAGTGCGGGTCAGTCCTTAGCTACCTGAAGGGAAAAGACTTACCTTCCTCGTAAGCGTCAACAGGCAAGAGAGGGTTCAGTAACAGACTGTCAAACAACTTACCTCCGCAGACCTAGGAAACAGGTCGAGCCGTTGGCTCGACCTGTTTCCCTATGGAGGAGTACGGCCTACCTCCTCGTAGACCAAGGAGACAGGTCGAGCCAAAGGCAACCTTACCTCCCCGTGGCAGAGAGAGAGAGAGACTGCCCCACGACTACCCAAATAACTTACCCCGACCTCCACTACGACGAAGTGTGGGATCAGCACCAGCCTGACCCAAACTTACTCTTCCCTACAATGTCAACGGGCGGAAGCAAGTCTAGTAGCAAACTACCCGAACAACCTACCTCCTATGGGAAACAAAGGGACGGGTTGAGTCAAAGGCCACCTTGTACCTCCCGCGAAGGAGAGCAGGTCTAGCCCCAAGGTTGCCCGAATACTTACCCCAACCCCCATCGTGGTGAAGGAGTGCACCAGCCACATCATTTTCTGAATTACTCCTCGGGGGACAAATAGGCGGTTTGGCATGAGACTTTCCGACCTCTCCCCGACGGAGTGCGGGCCGAGTCCATTGACCGCCTGAATACAGCATTGAAGAACGCAAACATTAGCAACATGAAAAAAAGCAACGAGCACATTGCGACATAGGCCAAAAGGCCCAAGTTTGCGAAATTAACTCCTACCTTTAAAGATAAAATTATGATAGCATCCTTATTTTCCAACCAAAGATTAAATACAAAATGCTAACGGAAGGGAGCAGATCCAATTCCAAACTACTCGGACAACCTACCTCCCCACGGACCAAGGAGACGGGTCGAGCCAAAGGCCGCCTTGTCTCCTCGTGATGGAGAGCGGGATCAACCCCATGGCTACCCAAAGAATTTATCTCGGCCATCATTGAGGCGAAAAGCAGTCCGGTCTATTCATATCCAACTTTGCAACCACAGTGCTGCTGGAGAGGGGCATAGAGGTGGGTTAGCGAAACACTACCCAGCCTCTCGTCGGAGGAGGCAACTTGAGTCTCCCTAGTGTAGCTTAACCCGTAGGGGGATTTCCATTCCCCCCAAGCCTACGGCAGTTGACGAAGGCCAACAAACACTGACGACACTTCTCTTCTTCTCTTTGAGTGACATGCCAAAATAAAGCACAACAATGCAAAAAGTAAGAATGAAGGAACTAGGCGAGGTAAAGCGCATCCAAAAGACCGACGTTAATGACGCCAACACCACTACCCGAGCTACACGCCACATTAATGACGTCGTCGCAGAGTCACGCCGCATTATCTGTCCCTTTCCAGATCTCCGGTATAAATAACAACTCCCAGGTCCGAGTAACTCTTTCTGATCCCTAAACTCTCTTACTTATTTACAAAATTTCAAGAGACTTTTCTAACTTTAGCATTGGAGACTCCCCGGCCCTAAGGTCACCCTTTCCAGTTGCCTTCTTCTCTATTTTCGCATACCCAAGTTTTGAAGAACTGAGTTGCTAGGATCCTACCCAAAGGTGTATAAAACACGACGTTAACACCATTATTAAAAATATAGTTTTTTTATGTGAATTCCATATTTACTTAGAAGTGTATTAGATTTGTATATTCTAAAACTGTAAATATCATTTTTCTATAACATAATATATATTTGAGATTGCGATATATAATATAACTTTTAATTATAGAGTTTTTAACTACATGACATTGTTAGTCCTGTGAGGAAGTGGCATACAGTTTATGATAATTTTATGCATCTATGGAGGGATCTATTTCAAAATTTGGAAGCTCAACAAGCTGGACCAAATTGTTGCAGTGATGTATAAATTTTGGATCAGAAGGAACATATGGGTGTTTGATAAAAAATTCCAAACTCCAGCTACACTCTATCAGTCTGCATTGGATGATATTGCTATTTATAAGGAGGTTGTCCAGGTTCAAAATGAACAAAACACTGGGAATGGAGTCTAGATGCAAACAGTTGGAAGAACCTTATGGAAACTAGCTAAGGAACCTTTCTTTAAGCCTAATTTTGATGCTGCTTTTGTATCTGATGACAGCTTTATGGGAATTGGTATTGTTCTAAGAGATTGTAGAGATGATGCAAAGGTGGTATTAGCTGCTCCTAGACGATATGTTAACTCCATGTTCCAGGCAAAATGTTATGCATTGCTTCGTGGCTTGCAGTTGTGCCATGAATTAGGATTTCATCATGTGATTTTTGAAGGAGATGTTAAACAGGTGATTGATAACATACATGGTGCAAACTTAGATTGTTCATGGAATGGTCAAATGGTTGAGGACATTCAGTTCATTTTATCAAGGCACGTGGGATGGAAGTTAGAGTTTACAAAGAGAGAAGGCAATAAGGCAGCTCATGCTGCTGCACAGTTGCAAAACAGCTAAGTTCTGAATCAGTCTGGGTTGAGCGAGGACCTAGTGAGGTTATGCCTGCTATTTTGAGTGACAAAGTTTGTATGGCTCATTGATGATTAATGAATTCTTACTATTTAAAAAAAAAATTACAGGACTTTGTTAAAAATCTCTACTATTGAAAGATAAGCATACACCTAAAATGTTTTTAAAGATATTATGATAATTAGCATTTTGCACGTACGTGTTTTTCAACGTAACCTTCAATTTAGAGCTTTTATATAAAGTGAGTTTTCACTTTATTTTTAGATGTTTAAAGTATTTTTTATCAAAATTATCAAGAAAAATATCATTTATGTTCCTCTTATATGTGGCATCAAATAATTGTTAAACAAACGAAACATAACAAATATTTTTTCAACTATTTCATTTTGCATAATGAAATAATGAATAGTACTATTTTTTCTTTAAAAGAACTTATAATTTATTAAATATTATTTAGAAAAAAAAAAAGAGCCTAAGGCCTAGGCACTACAACAAATAAGGTCTTTTAGAACGAAAATTTTCGTCCCAAAAGACTAGCATTTTGTCCCAAAATAAATTTTGGGATGAAAAAAAACTGTCCCAAGTTTGTCCCTATAAAACTGTCCACAAAAGGTATTTTGGGACGAAATTAAGGTAAACCGTTCGAACTGAATTTTTTTTTTTTGGGATGAATTAAATTCATCTCGAAAATCCGTTCGAACGTCGGAAATAACATTCGAACAATGAGGAATGGTTCGAACGGATATTTTATGACTGGTCGATCAATACCAGTATGTTCGACCAAATACACATAAAGAAACATTCGAACAAAAAAATTGATGATCGAACGCAAATTGTGAATTGTATGTTCGAATGTGTTCGAACGACGCGCAATTTTTTTACCGTTCGAACTCTAAATTTCGATGTTCGAACGGTTGTGTCCGATTTATATATGTTCGAACGTTTGATGAGAGTTCGAACGGTTATTATTTTCTTGGACAATACTTAAAACTAAATAGATATTTATATTTCAAAAATATATTACAAATTGTTCAATATAAATAATACTAATCTAATAAGTCAGAACTAAATAAATAAAATACTAATAATACTAATAAAATTATCAGTACGTGATATATAATTGCTCAATATGCAAAAACACTTCTAATGAAACTCAATTGTTTGGATGCATGAATTGTTGCATAAGCATTTGCATTTGAAGTTGCATCTGTTTTTGTTGTTCTTGCATTTGGAGTTTCTGCTCTCTTTGTTGTTCTTCTTGTTGTTTTATGCACATCTTCATGTCTGCTTGTTTCGTCAGTTGAGCCTCTAACTCCTGCTGTTTTGTCATCAATTCTTCGATCCTAGAATTTGCATTCTCTAACGCAATAGCAGTAGTGCTTAACGTTGAGGAAGAGCCTGAAGGCTTTACACAGCAACTCAAACCCCTCAAGTAGCCCAAACGTTGACCCATAACTTGTGTAAAAATTTCAACATCACTTGTTGATGAATTATGATATGATGCAGCTTCAGCAAGGAGGACAACCATTTTATCCTACTCACAACATATAAAATTAATATTGACACAATAATTTAAATATGGTTAATTAAAAGAAATTATAATAGTTACATAATTCTCACGAGCATCGGGATGAGTCCACTCTCCATTACTATTAGTATGTGATGTAGCATATAATTTTATCAGATCATAATTAGTATCTGACTCTTTCTACAAGAGACATTGTTAAGATATAAAGTCTATATTAAAAACAAACTACATAGAATAAAAAAAATGTACATTACCAATTTCTGAGAGAGGCGATAGAAAGATCTTGAGCTTACATGATGATGAATCTTTAACTTCGATCTATTCGTTTTGTTTATAGAACTTCGCTCCTGCATAGAAGTTGTAAAAGTTAGTAAAAAATTACAAATATGACACATATATAAACAATTCATTTAATTTATTTTATATGATGGATCCTCAAACATGTCACAAAATTTTCTCCATTCTTCAGGTCGGACATCCTGAAAATGATGCTGGCATGCATCTTCCTTGTTCTTGTACTTCTTATAATGCTCATGACATCTCGCTTTATACTTACGGAATGCATTACACATCAGCTCTTCGACAGTCCTACACTCCTCTCTCCGATCAAAATTTAGTTCGAAGTCATCCTTGAAAAAGTATATACACAAATATATTATCATTTAAAATATTAAATAATATCAATAAAAATTTGCTATTTAAATATTACGAACCAAATAACGTTTTTTTATAAGCTTTTTCACATCTTGCGGGACTTTATGCTATGAACTCGTAGCCAAAAGTGCATAAGTCTGTGTAAGAGCACCCACATGCGATGCTTGTTGTCCCTCGCCTTTAGTATGTTCATCTGGAATGTTAACCTTAATCTTACCTATTTTACGATATTTCTCTAACGTCACGCTTGTAGTAGTGTCTCGTTCGTGATGAGATTATACTGTTATCTCTAGAAAATAATATTAGTTATTTACCTTGTATTAATTATCATATATCTTAATTAAAAAAATGAGTATTAGCTATTTACCTTGTTCCATAAAGTCAATCTCTAATGGTGAGTCAGACGGAGAGTTAGGAACAGATGGAGATGAGATGCGAACTTCCTTCCTCTTTGGTGGCATAATTGCGAAATATTGTATAATGTGAACACAAAACCAATCAATCATCTGTATCAATTTCATCTATAAATTCGCTCTCATCATCTGTAGATAGTTCAGATGAGTCAACACTTTGATCAACTGTCGCCTCAACTATTTCAGCCTCAATATCTTCCCTATGTAATGGGATCATCTCATACTGACTCAAATCCACAAATAAGTTAAAGGCAGGTTGACTCTCTTGGTATGCTTCTTGAGTAGAGGGATCATCATCTTATTTATCTTGTCCCTCCGCCTGAGGGATAACGTTATAAATATTTCTAAGAGAAAACTTTTATACTACATGCCATTGATTTCCTAACTGATGATTGTCTAAATAGAATACTTGAGATGTTTGAAAAGCTAAAATAAAAAGATCATCTTTATACCATTTTTTTGATGTATTAATACTCAAAACATATTTATCTTGACATTTTCTCCTTCGAGGATTGCTTAAATCTCACCAATCACACTTAAATATATAAACCACAAGCTCCCCAATATATCTCATTCTAATTATATCTATGATAACTCCATAGAAATCAACATTGTCTCCATCATGACTTCTTTCGACAAGAACGCCACTATTTTTTGTTTTCCTATAAGTTCTCGATCAATTGTATGATATCTACTTCCTCAAGAAATACATACAGAATATCGAGCAGAACATTTCGAGGGGCCATGCGCCAGTGCATATAGTTCGTCTGGTATATCGTTCAGATTACTCGCATGCATGTGTACAACCTACATATTAAATAAAGTATAAATATTTAACTGTTAACAATCATCTCTATTTAAAATATGTTAGTGCAAAATTACATCTATATTAATGTCATTACTTGTTGTTCGAACCATTTCGGGAACTCATGTTCATGTCTCTGGTCTATATCATTTACTCTCAGTTCTTTTAGCATGTTAATATGATCACTGAAACTAAAAATTATCAACAATAAGTATATTCGTATAATTGTTTAATAAGTAAATTCAATGATTAATTAACAATTAATTTGAACTTACTTCAAGTGGCTCTCTATCTCTGGGCAATTATTTAGCACGTACCACTGAGCTTTCTCAAAGTCCCTTTCACACAAATCATAACCACGTTGAGCACCAAGTGGACGTATTTGTTGGGAAAATACAGAAAATTCGTTCCGTTATCTTCCTTGGTCAACATCAAAGTTTCTTTCAAGCCGATCAAACCTTGTGTCAACGCTGTGGAAGTATTTGGAACAGAATGTATGCCACTCATTATCAATATATGTTTCTGCAATTGATTCTTCTGAACGGGCCTTATTACCATTGTGCGTTTCAACTTTCCAAGAAACCGTTCAATGGGATACATCCATCTATTCTGGACTGGTCCTGCAAGCCGAGCCTCACATGGCAAATGAATGGCTAAGTGAACCATGATGTCGAAGAATGACGGTGGGTAAATACTTTCCAACTTACACAATATAACTGCAATTTCCCGCTCCATACGATCCAAACTTCTCAATTCAACGTTCTAGCACATAAATTTATAAAAAATGCAACCAGCTCAATTAACCAACCCGCACATCTCTGGTCAAGAACCCACAAATACTGACAGGCAAGATACGTTGTAAAAATACATGATAATCATGACTTTTTAGTCCAATAATTTTCTAGTCATTTGTTTACACACACCTTATTAAATTCAAGGCATACTCGTTCGACAATTTAATCTTCAGCAGCCACTCATAAAATGTAGCCATTTCATTCCTTGACAATGTATACCACCCAATTGGCATAGACAAACCACTTTATTATAAGTGCATTTCAGGTTTAATTTCTAACCGCTTTAGATCTTTTCGTGAGTTTATATTATCCTTCATTTTACCTTCAATTGACACCAATGTTTCTAACACGGACTCGCATATTTTTTTTTCAATATGCATAACATCAAGATTATGCCGCAATTTTAATGTCGACCAGTAGGAGAGTTTAAAAAATATACTTTTTTTTGTCCAATTCAACTCATTCGTACTTCATTTTTTCTTCCTTTGTTTTTTACCAAAATTTTTACTTCTGACATTCATAAACTGTGCAATAACATCTTTGCCAGACAATAATGGTGGAAAGTGCCCCCATTCAACAGTGCTATAAAACATTCTACCATTTCCACGCTATCTATGGTCACCAAGTAAAAATCGACGATGACCCATGAAGCATAGTTTCCTCCCATATGTAAGCCATTTAGATTGGGTATGTTTGTTACAAGTCGAACATACCAATTTCCCTTTAGTGCTCCAACCTAACAAGTTTCCATAGGCAGGAAAATCATTTATTGTCCATAACACCGCAGCATGCATCTTGAACGACTTGCTTGTTGATGAATCAAATGTTAAGACCCCATTCTCTCGCAAATCTTTCAATTTTGTTATTAGTAGCTGCAAGTGTATGTTTATATCATTTCCTAGTGATCTCGGACTTGGAATGAGCAAACTTATTATGAAATATGGATTTTTCATACACTTCCACGGTGGTAAATTGTACGGCGTAAGTACAACTGGCCAAGTACTATGACTAGTACTCATGTTCCCAAACGGATTAAATTCATTTGTTGCTAACCCAAGTCAAACATTACAAGGTTCTTCAGCAAACCATGAGTGTTCCAAGTCAAATTCTTTCCAAACTTGAGAGTCTGTAAGATGTGACTAAACATTATCATTCTTGACTCTAGATGATGAGTGCCATGTCATATCCACAGCCGTTGAACGTGACATAAATAACCGTTGTAATTTAGGTATCAATGGAAAGTAACGTACAACCTTCCGCGGCACATTCTGCTTCTTAGTTGTCAATATTGATTCATGGCAAATGGGGCACTTGTTCAACTGCTCATTCTCTCACCAAAATGACACACAATCATTCTTACATGCATGTATTACATTGTAATCAAACCCGAGTCTTTTTTTCAACTGTTTTGCTTCGTAAAAGTTAAGGAGTAAAATATTGTCTAATGGAAGTGCCTCTTTAAACAGCTCGAGCAATACATTGACAGCCTTA
The DNA here is from genome assembly GCF_001411555.2 of Juglans regia. Lineage (NCBI taxonomy): Eukaryota > Viridiplantae > Streptophyta > Magnoliopsida > Fagales > Juglandaceae > Juglans > Juglans regia. The sequence goes on from NC_049904.1 coordinate 3,899,161, forward strand.
ATAGATATTCGGCACATGGATTTTATATGAAGCAGTCTAACTGTAAATGACAACTTATTGTGCCTTCTACACCCTGGATAAAAGTGTCATGGCACGAATAATTTGAATTTGATGGATCTGTTCCACTTTCATCCATAAACATTCTCGCATCAATGTCACCCAGCATTTGCTCCATATCCTCTTCAGGATTGTCACCAACAATCTCAGGATGTACATCTTCATCGATGTCTTCTTCTTCATCTTGAAGTTCAAATAACGTTGGATATGGTTCTCCATGTAAGACCCAATCGGTATAACCTTGGTTAATACCTTTGACAAACATATGCTTTCTCACCAACTCTATCTTATGAGAATGTAAATTCTTGCAAAGTCGGCATGGGCATCTAATACGATCGTCACTGCCAATTGTACATGATGTGAACTCCAAAAATTTCTTAACTCCTTCAGCGTATGCATTATAATCCTTACCCAACCGATCTCTAACTCACATCCAACTCTTATTCATGTCTAATATCCTATTACAAACAGTCACGTGCATCGACAAACAATCAATGATCTAACATGTAGTACAATTTCTTCATTTCACCGGATAGTTGGTCCTATCCCATTCGAGATTGTAAAATCATAATCTCCAACCTACCAACTATTATCTGTCACGTCCAACAAAATTTCGGCATCATCTCTCCATAGTTTTCCAAATATGCTCGTTTGGTCGTACACACCGACGAGTAATACATCGATGCACATTCACAGAAACTGCATAACGAGAGAACAATAAGGGATGACTATACCAAAATCATAATGTCAAATGCAACAGATATAGTTTGATAGTTTGCAAGAATGATCTTACAATCTCAGACTATCTACTCTGGACAATTCAAGAGTTATCAATCAATCATTCAATATGATTGATAACTCTCGAACGGGTATAAGGTTTATTTCAATGCCAAGTAGAAGATACAATATTAAAACACAACAATAAAAAAAAAATGCTAGAATACAAGATGATACATTATATATCATGGGTATTTTAAGTATCCTAAATATATCTTGGGTATTACTTATTAGCTTAATTATACATTATACTTAATTTTAAGTATTAATTAAAATTTTATTTTATTATTTGTTAAGCTAGTCCTCATAATTTAATATTAATTATCTTTTATTATGTGTTAAGTTAGTCCTCATATTTTAATATTAATTATCTTTTATTATCTGTTAAGTTAGTCCTCATAGTTTAATATTAATTATCTTTTTTTATTTGTTAAGTTAGTCTTCATAGTTTAATTAATACTTAAATATTAATATGAATTTAAGTATTAATAATCCTTATGTTTTTATAATATAATTTTATCCATTTTAAATTTGTTGTAAGATAGTTTTTACAACTATTATCTTTTAAATATTAACATGAGTTTAAGTATTATTAATTCTTACATATATATACTATATATAATCTACTATAATATTACATATTTATATGATAGTTTAATATAGTTTTTACAACCGTTCGAACAAGGTAATATATTGTTCGAACATGTTTATCCGTTCGAACGGTCTCAACCTAGATTCCGAACACCAGCCAGTTCAGACGAGTACCATCTCACAAAACATCATAAACTCATATTCAGAAAACACTACAAACATACAACATATATATTTCGAATAACAACCCTCTAACAAACATACAACATATATACTTCGAATAACAACCCTATAACAAACATATTTTGTGTTTAATCTAACAAACACCTACACAATATATATATATATATATATAAACTATAAAATCAATAAAAAAAAATGATAGATTTAGAAGTAAAATAATAAATAAAGTCATACCTTTAAGCAAAATATACTAAGCAATCCTATTTGTAAGATGTTAGAATGAAGGATTGTGTGAAGAAAATGTAAGATTTTGGAGAGAAAACGGAGAAGAGTGAAAGAGAGGAGAGAAAAAAGAGGGACTGACGGCATGTGGAAGGATTATAAGTTATGGCCAACTGTTTGAACGTAAATAAACTGCGGTCGAACGTGAAAAAATTTCAGCACGTCAATTTTCCCGCCTGCACAAATTTCTGGATTACCGTTTGATCGGCTAAAAGTTAGGTTCGAACGGTAATCTAGGAGTCTTTAATTGGCGGGATGTTTTCCCACCATTGCAATAATTAGTTCAAATATTTTTTTCATAAGTTCAAACGCAAATAATGTGTTTGAACGGTTTACGAGTACCGATCGAACACATCACCTTAATGTTTAAATATATTTTTTTTATCATTAAATAAAAAGTATTATAAGATCATATGTATTAGTTATATATACTATCATATATATAGTAATCTATACTAAATATCATAAATATAGTATAGTATACTAAAGTATACTATAAAAATGTAAGATGATATCTATTAGTAATATATACTATCATATATATTATACTATACTAAAGGAAAATATACTAGTAATATATACTATATGATATATAATAATCTATACTATATAGATTACTATATATCATATATTTCGTATCATATATATTATCCTCTACTAAAGTATAATGAAAAATATAAGATCATATGTATTAGTAATTGAAATTACCTAAATACCTTTATAATGCAGCAGGAATATCTTTCAATTCACTCGACAAATTGGTTAGTATTCAATCATGCAATTAATTTAATAATTAAACAATAACATAAAATAAATTGCATAATACTAAAATTGGTATAAAAGGGAAACTCTTTAAAGAACTCTTTAAAGGTAAAACCCTACGGTGCAGCCAAACTCAGGAAAGTCAATCTTATTATTTGAAAATCAATTACAAAACCTTTGCAACTTGATTCTCTTATTTGCCCAGACAAACGACCCGTTTGTCTTCTACCGCAGTAGTAGCCAGAACCTCTGGCGATATTCAAATATTGCCTTTCCTCCTAAAACTCTAGGGGCTGAAGTCCAATCACACGATCATCCACGCTTGAAGCACGATCACACTAAAAAAGAGATCACAAATATGAAAATTCAATAAATAATTTTCTCACCAAACAATGCACTAGCAAGTGCTCTAAAAAATATGTAGATTTGAATCTCTAACGATCTTAACCAGTAGAATCCCTTAAATAAACTATCTGGAAAGAGTTCCAGTTTTAGTAGGATTCTGCTGACGGATAGAATCTGTCGTGACGACGTCTCTTGACGGATTGCTGATATGTCACGATAACTATTCTCTGCATTAACTAATTTATGTTCAGCTTCTGTTTTGAATAACTTCTTGATAGTTTGAAATTCTTTCTGCTTGATATCTTCTTTTTGAATCTTCTATTCAGATCACTTGATATCTCCTATCTTTTCAAACATTCAATCTTGATCAAAAGTCTTTTGAACCTTTATCTATTTAACCACTTATCTTAGAATTCAAATATTCATAAATAAAGATAAAGACGAACCTTTATCTATTAATCTATTTATCTTTGAATTTAAATATTCATAGATAAAGATAAAGATAAATTACATTCATCTAATAATTTAAATAGGTCCTAGTTATCTAATCATCTAATCCTAGCCAACAAACTTTTACATTAACAATAATATATACTCACATATATATTGCCTTAAATATACAAATATCACATAGTAAAGTATAGAGAAATTTATAAGATGATAATATATTAGTAATCTATACTCTATATATATATGTTGTATAGTAGCATATATAACTTATATAGTAAAGTATAATGGAATATATAATATGCTATGTATTAGTTAAGTATAAACTCATAGTATATAGTACTATATGCTATCATATATAAATATATATATATATATATTTATTACAACCTCATATATAACACTTTGATTTGATAGTAAAGTATTATGATATATTACTATTATACTATAATAAAATACATATAAGTTATTATGTTTTCATTTAAAGTATTATACTATCATAATATATATTATAATATATTATAATATTACATATATATTATAGTATATATAATCTACTATAATAGTATATATATTAGATTAATTTATAGGATTATAACTATAATATACATTTAATATAAATTTTTACTAAACTTAAAACAAATATCTTTCGAACGGTAAATATTAACGTTCGAACAGTAGTTTAAAACCGTTCGAATTGTCAAATATAACGTTTGAACGGTTATGCACATATAAGTTATTGCGGGCAGAGCTTTCTCTCATGCCGTCGTCCCCACTATTTGAAAATGAGAGAAAACGTTTGAACGCCCATCAATCGATGTTGTCTGCCATCGTAATCAGCACCTACGTCAAACACTCTTCCTTCTAAGTGAAGGTATGCATTTTAAAAGTTATTTTACCATTTATTTTATGATTTTATGGTTTTATTCGTTTTTTGTAGAAAAATTATTTTTTTTCATCAATAGTCATCGTAAAACACCATAAATCTACTGTAGGATGTTTAGAAATAAAGAGTAGTATGTGTTTTGTCGAAGAAACCACGAAATCGATGCATTTTTGGATGTTTTCATGGTCGTTGAGTTGACTCAGCCATGGCCGAGCTTGATCTGGTTTCCGTTCGAATGTGTTCGAATGATTTAACCCTTATGTTCGAACAATTTTAAAACATTCGAAAGGTTTTCAGTGTCCATTTGACCATATATTTTATAGTTTGAACGATTTATATTAAATTTGAACCATTTACTTTGTATTAGCTTATTAAATTGTTTTCATCATTTCATTGAATTGTTCTATAAATTAATTTATTAAATTGCTATTATTTTATAATTTTGTAAATCTTTTCGTCGTAATTAGATTTTATCACTAATGTTGAATATATATTTTATTTTTAAAATTTCAGGTTCATAATAATGTCTTATAGGGGCCTGTAAACGTGGTAGATCAAGGGAACCTTCCATCCAAATAGTTTGAGAGCGGACTGTTTTATTTGAGCGACAGGTAAAACTATATGATTTTGTGGCTTTTATATGGGAGGATCATTCCCTCCCATCAGTATTTAATGATCGTGGTTGGGCACCAATCTTAAATCAGCGAGAAGAAGGAATGTAGCTCATTTCCTACATTGAGATCGTTACTGAGTTCTATAAAGAGCTCGGTGGTGCCAGCCCAGACAATGGAGGGGCATACAGGATCTGTGTCCAAGGAGCTCCTGTTATATTTTCAGCGGACGGACTCACTGCATATCTGGACATTCATAGGCTTCTTGATGCCTATCTGAACCTGCCACCTAGAGAGTCTGATCCTTCAGGTGATGCAGAGATGTCTCAGGACGAGGGACCAATTTACACAGATGAGATCAATACACTTGCTGATCATGACGTCAGAGACTTGATTGTTGGTTCAAATGCTCCAGTGTACGATGGGACGAAGAGTATTAGGCAGACATATTTATCTTCTTTTTTCAAGATCATGAATTTGATCATCGCCAATAATATTGACCCTCGGCAGCATAAGACCGAGGTCGGCATGGATCAAGCGAGATTTATGATACGGGTCACTCGTGGCATCCTGATTGACCTCGTGAGTTATATATTCGAGAGGATCCAATCAGAGGCACGGTTCATTACGACAGATATACTGCCGTTTGGGATCCTCATCACTCGATTTTTGCTACATGTCGGGGTCGTGCTCGAACCTGCCGAGCATTCCCGGGAGCCGATGAAATCGATCAACAGCACCACCCTATCACGGAGCACGGGACACTCGAGATTTCGTTTTCTTGGATATGTTCCTAACAGGGCTGAGATTCAGAGAGATGCATAGCCGGGAGATACTGGAGTATTGATTGGTGAGACATCTACATGGGCCGAGGCATCACGCACATCTACTTGCGAGGAGATGGCCGACATATTGTGTGCTGAGATCGGCATACACACATCAGCAGTGATTGATGTAGTGCATACTACAATGTCTGAGTTGTGTACAGAGATTATGGTTACCGTCTCTGGGTTACGTACAAAGGTTAAGGAGTTACATACAGAGATTAGTGCCAATAATGTAACTCAGGTTACGCTCAGTACTCGACTGACACAGGTAGAGACACAATTAGCTGCAGTCGAGGATGTGTGTAGAGACCTAGCATCACAGTAGTTTCTATTCTTTATTTATATATATATTTTTGTTATAGTTATGGACAATATATTTTGTGTTTTGATAATTTGCTTTATTTGTAAATTAAATATTTTGTATTTTCTGGAGTAATTATTGATTTATATTATGTGGTGTATGGTTGATAATATTTGTTTAACTAAAACTCTTATTTAACATAAAAGAAATCATTAAAATATTTTTAAATTAATTACATAAAATAATTAATAAATTTGTATATATGGTATATATTTTTTATATTTTGAGTTTCGTATTGAGATTAATATTATACATTCGAATGTATAAATATGGTGCTTGAATATGTTCTAACTAAATATATTCCGTTCAAACGGTTTAGAAACCTTCTCCCCAAATTTTGCCACCAAATATTTTCTATTCGAACACAACAAATTATCGTTCAAATGGTTGTGAACTTTCCTCGCCATAATAAATTACTTTCCCGCCAAGATTTTACTATTTGAACGTATTTTTTTTTCCCTTTCGAACAGAAAAAAACTTTTTGAGACGATTTAATTCGTCACAAAAAATACTATTCGAACGGTTATTTGACCGTTTGAATGATTTTGTAAAATCATCAAATGACTTTTAGGGATGAAATTTTTTTCGTCCCTAAATAATTTCGTCCCAAAAGCTCAAATTTTTTGTAATGAGGAGAGCCAATTTGAGATTACTATAGGTCATAGAGCTTTGAATGGTAGAGCTGTGTAAAGTTTAATTATAAAGTTCTACAATTCAAAAAAGTTTTTTTTATTGTTCAGTAAACTTACATCCGATATTTTTAAAAGAGAAATGATATTTATAGTTATAGAATGTGTAAACATATACATTGCTTTTGAAAAAGTGAATAAATATATGATTCATATAAAAAAATTAATTTTTACTAGTAAATCTTACTTTTTTTTTTAAATGAGAACGTGGCTCTCGCACAACCCTTAATTGTATCTAGATACTTTTCAGTGTTCACTATAGGTACTTTTTAATGAATTAGAACATTTATAACTATTTAAATATAATTTCATCGAGTAATAAATAAGATTACTTCACATGTCTAGCTTTATTTATTTATTTATTTATCTTAAAGTCAAACAACCTATACATTAACTAGACCAATATTAGCAAATAAGATTCTTAAAAATAAAGATAGGCGCTTAAAGCACATCTTCTAATATTTAAATATTTAATACTCAACATTCATAACAATAATAATAATGATAAATATGATCCAGCTAGTGGGCTGCCTATTGTTTACCGTTGGACATACCGCTAGTTCAAATTTTTTTTATTTGTTTTATTTTTTTACATTTTTTTAGTATCTTTAATTATTAAGAAAAAATAAAAAAATATATACAACCTTATTAATAATCATTTTTTTAATTATTAAGTAAGAAAATAAAAAATAAAATTCATAAAGAGTAAGATTGAGGAGACAAAATCATAAAATCATCTAACATTTTCCTAAGAAATATTACGAGTCATCTCACTTCTAATTATAGACTAGAGCTTTAAAAAATACTATTTCTCTGAATATTTAAATATAAGTAATGGTATACACTACACTCTCATCCTATTTTGATCATACAAAGTGGTATATAACACATTTATCATTATTAGATGATAAAAAGTATGCAATAAATGATCATTTAATAATGATAAATATGCCACATCATACTTAATAGGATGAAAGTGAGATGATAGTATGATATATATAATTTTTCTTTAAATATTGATCCGTGCAAGAGCTGCATGTGAATGCCTATCCATTTCCAAGGCTGGTAATATTTTTTGACTTTTCATAAACCTACCAGTCTTCTTCTTCTCTAGACTGGCATTAATGCTCTTCTATGCACCAGAAAACGGGTGCTTGATTTGATCAGTTCTAATAAGATGTGTTACATAGAAGTCTTAAACTCTTATATACTATTTAAAAATATGTGATTTTATTTTTATATTTTTATATTTCATATTTCAATTCAATATAAAATATAAGGATAAAAAAGTAAAATCATATATTTTAAATAGTGTACAGAGTGTGAGACTTGTGTTTAGAATTTTTCGTTTCAAATAGTTAATTGATATTTCGTCACGAAAAAATCTACACAACCTCCTAATATTCACACAACCTCCACACACCACACTTTTTTTAATTTTTCTTATTTTTTTCTTTTATCAAATATTTAATATATGAATAATGAATAGAAGAATTGAATTATTTTAAAAAAATAAACTAAAAAAAAATTAAAAAATATTAAAAAATTAAAAAATTTTAAAAAATGTGGTGTATAGAGGTTGGAGAGATTATGTAGCATTGCTCGTATGTATGGAGTCTTCATGCATGGCCAGCCACTTCTTTTGAATTTTTTTTTTCAATATCTATATCCTCATGATCTGTCATTATAATGCATGCTAATCAAGCAGCTTCATCAATTTGTCTACACTATATCTATCTTTACTAGTTTTTGTTGTGCATTTTGAATCCACACTGAGTTGAATCATACTCAAATGTACAATTTATCAAAAAAATCATATATTTTTAGGGAGTAATATTATATACTGTTTTAGAGTATACACGCTTCCGTACTCATTAAAAAAAATAAGATTTAACATTAAAAAATAATTTGTTTATATAGACCTCATATTTGCCTATTTTTTTAATAAAAATACACGAGACTTGTGTAGTAGGATTACATAAATCAATTTTTAGGAGTCTAGTCAAATATATGAGATAATTCATCAATCAAGAAAACATAAGCCGTTACACTTTAATTTAGTTGGAGAAGCACTTAAAATAAGAAAACTTACACTTTATTTATTTATTTTTGATAAAAACTTACACTTTATTTGGTCAAATTAGCATTATCTCTTTTCTCTTCTACGGCATTTTTGCAAAGAGAAAATCCAAACGTAAGCTAGTTTAATTTTATATGCCGCACACCATCAACGTAACCAACCGAATTTTTATCAGGATTCCCATTAGGGTCTTGTTGATCCCCACTAGATCCCTACTAGGCTCTTCCACCCACACCCCTTTTTTGGTCGCCAACCTTTTCTTTAGGAACTCCATCAGAGTCTTGTTGGTCACATCCACCTGCTCGTTAGCCTAGGAGATGTCCTGAAAATGAATACCTAGCCTTTACTCCTAGCTTGCTACACCAATTCCTATAGTGATCATAATCGAATTGTCTTCTGTTACAGCGATAATGGCCCGGTGTATGCCGTATCGACACACCACGACTTTCTATAGGAACCACACTAGTGGTGGTTATCATTGCGAAGGATTCCACCTCTACCCACTTTGTGAAATAATCCACCACCACTAAGATGAACTTTGCGCTGCCTTTTCCTCTCGACATTGGCCCCATAATGTCCAACCCCCACTACGCGAATGGCCAGGGGGAAGTGATGGATGTCATCTCCTCAGTACGAATCCCTCCGCATCTTTGAGGGCCCGGGGCCAATAGTAACCTGCTCTCAGTGCTTGTCCTGCCAAGGTCCTTACACTCAAATGGTTCCCACAAACTCCTTCATATATCTCCGCTATGATATTGATGGGCATCAAATTGGACCTAGTCTTAAATACTTTGATTAGGTTTTGCTTTAAATACTCTTTGTTGCCTCATGTTAAGAAGGTTATGAAATTTGATGAATTTATTCATTGTGAGTTAATTTTATCTCCTATTGTTCTTAATTGAACTTTTGAACTTATCAAAGGTAAATCACAACCTTTGTAGCGTTCCTAATTTGTAATCTGGGTTCTTGAGAAGTGTTCTTCAACAGGTCTAGATTTTAATATAATTTAGGTTCTTGAAAAAAGTTCTCATCGGGTCTAGATTTTCCATCCATTGACTTGATTTTGACTTTCTTGGAGAGTTTTCAAATTGATTGTGGGTTCAAAAGATTCCATTCTCGTGGGTTCTTATCAGAATACTAGGCTTCCTTTAGGAAGATACACCTGAGAAGGGAGGAAGATAAATCTCGTTTATACAGCTTCCCGTCCACCAAGACGAATCGAGCAGCCATGTTCTTCACTCTCCTTGCCTCTTTCTTCTAAGTTGGCAACTCTTCAGTGGGCAAGAACTGACTTATCTCACGACCCGATTCGAGTATGGTGTCTCCCACTTCTGCTATCACGACTCCCACGGCCGAGACCTCCACCACCCTAGTGACTGTCTTCCATGGTAGTTCTGCATCATCAATACTCGAAGTAGTCCGTGCTAGTTGGTTTGCCTTCCAGATGTCTTTCCAAGGATTCATTATCGAAAATCTGGAACTAGTTGCACTCTTCCCATACTCATTGTAGATAGAGCTGAAGCTTTTTGCTATTCGCTACATACTCCCCTTGACCTGGTTCACCACCACTTCAGAATCCGCCTTTACTTTTAAGCCTGCCGCATCCAATGCCCTCACGATGGTGAGCCTCGCTAACAAAGCCTCATATTTCGCTTCATTGTTCATGGTCTTGAACTCGATAAGGATTGAGTGGTAGGTTTCATTGCCCTCGTCATATACTATGTATACCCCCATGGCTTTGCCTTTTTGGCATGACAATTCGTCGACATAGACATGCCACTGATTGCCCTGGCCAGGGGGGACTTTCTTAGGAGGTCTTGTCATCTCGGAGACGAAGTCCGTAGGGCTTGCCCCTTGACCAACATTTAGGGCACATAGTCGATATCAAACTCGCTTAACTTAATCGATCAGTTCACTAGGCGCCCGCACATGTTCGGGTGTTACAAGACCTTTTTTAGCGGCGCTTCCATTAGGACTCTGATTGGGTGTGCTTGAAAGTACGGCCATAGTCGGTGTGCAGCCGCTACAAGTGTGAATGCTAGAAATTCCATTGGCGGGTATTTTGATTTTACTCCCCTCAACACACAATTGACATAGCAGACATGCTTTTGCACCCTATCCTCCTCCTAGACCAACGCCGCCGAGATGACAATAGACGTCATTGACAGGTAGAGATACATCGTCTCTCCTGACACCATTTGGCTTAAAAGTGGCGGGTTGATGAGGTATTTTTTTAGTTGGGTGAATGCCTCCTTGCAATTGTTGTTCACTCATGGGCCTTCCGTAACACCTGGAGGAAGGGTGCACATTTGTCGGTCGATTGAGAAATGAACCGATCAAGCATCGCAATTCTTCCTACAATTCTCTGTACCTCGTTGACGGTTCGGGGAGATTTCATATTGATTACAACTTGAATCTTTTCTGGATTAGCTTTGATGCCCCTTTTCGAGACCATGAACATGAGGAATTTCCCCGATGATACTCCGAAAGTGAATTTCATAGGTTCGAGTTTCATCCCGTACTTTTCGAAGGACTGTGAAGGCTTCCCTTAAGTCATCGGTATGTCCCTCCAGATCCTTGTTTTTAACCAGTAGGTCATCGACGTACATTTCCACATTGCGACCAATTTGCTCCTTAAACATTTGGTTGACTGGTCTCTAGTTGGTGGCCTCGGCATTTTTGAGGCGCAAGGCATCACTCGATAGCAGTAGAGACCTCGATTTGTGAAGAAAATGGACCCGGTCTTCTCCTTGTCTTCCGAGCTCATTTGAACTTGATTGTACCCGGAGTAGGTAATGGGCCTCCATCAAAGCATCTTGTGCCTAGCTATTGAGTCAACGATCTGGTCGATGCTCAATAAAAAGGTAGTTGTCCGTTAGGCATGTCTTGTTAAGGTCAGTGAAGTTTACTCACATCCTCCATTTGCTATTTGAGTTTTGCACTCGGACTATGTTGGAAAGCCATTCCAGGTAGTGGGCTTCTCAGATGAAACCCGCGGTCAGTAGTCGGTCGATTTCCTCTGCTATCGCAATGTATTTCTCCGCGCTAAAGGACCATCTCTTTTGCCGAACGTTCCTCCGTCAGGACTCACACTCAGGCAGTGCTCAATTATGTTCCTATCGATCCGAGGCATGTCTGTGTGACACAAGCAAATACATCCTAATGCTCGACGAGGAGCCGTATTAACTGACTCATTTCACAACTCATCCTCGTCCCTATTCTCACTCTCCTCTCTGAATGGGCGACGTTTAGGGATACCAGTTCAAGGAGCTCGTAAGTTTCTCCTTGTTTTCAATTTTGTTTGTCTCGAGTTTCCACTTATCAGTCAATGAGCTTGGGGGGCAGGGGTAGAACCTTCAGTGCAGTGATGTTGTGCACTCCCCCCACTCGATGTTTTCGAGCTCTTTTGCCCTTGGGGATGGCCATGATGCCCGCTCCCCCACTTCTGGTGTGGGGTTTGTTGCTCGCTCCTCTGCCTTTAGGGATACATTCTCTTGGTCAGTTGGTGCAGTTTCTTAGTCGTGGGATATTCGGGGGTGGGTCGTGATCGGCATACAAAAGGCACGCTGATGTTGTTAGACCAAAGTAATATTGGATCCCACAGACGACACCAACTATTGAGGCATGTTTTGTTGCCATCAACTGCAATAATGCCCCAATACCTGCGGGGATGGAATGAAAGGTGGCTAGTGGTGGCAGTGACGCCTCTGATACCAAAGTCAAAATTCCAAATTCAGAAGGAGTGAAAGTAAAAAAGATTGAGTGAGTAACCTGCCTTTTCTCTGTCTCCAATTCCCCCCTCATAGGGTTCTGTCCCCTCATATTGCTATGTTGTTGCATTGAATGAAGCAATCTCTTGTCAGCAACCAAATCTCCTGTCGGGCGAGATTCTCGCTTGCATACCATGTCGATGCATTTAATGTGACATCCCCCTTTCACGCATGATTAGGGCTGGGCTCTGCTTGCATCTGTCCTTACCCAATCATGCCTCGCTGAAGGCTAGGTCGGGTTAGACATACTCTTGTCTCAGGCCTAGAGGCTTTTCAGGCCTGCCACTAAACAGGGAGTAATATCCCTTCCAAACATCTCCTTAACGAACCCGTCCGTCCAAATCACCATGATCGTAGAAGAAATTTTTGGCATGCATGCAATGATGCAAACGTCCTCATTTTTATATTTCCCTTCCCTATATGTTTATGATATTTTATCTTCAGGCCGACCGGTGCTGACGTGGCAGCAGGGACGTTCCCTCCTCTTTTTCCTCGTATCTTAGATCCCACTCTTCCCCCTTCCTGGTTCCTCCGGTATTGACCCTTTTTTTTTTCTTTTTTTTCCACATTTTATCCTTTCTATTTTTCAAATTTTAAATTCTTTTTTCCCCTATTCACTTTTCTCGTTGTTTATTCTATAATTTCTGTCTAGGGTTTGCTTTCCCAATCCTCGTGCTAATTTTCAATGGCCGCTCCACCTGCTAGAGCTCGAGCAGATTATGATTACCTCATAAAGCTCCTCCTGATCGGTGATAGCGGTACGCTCTTTCGTTTCTATCCTTCGGAATCTATAATTTCCTTGATTTGGAGCGTGATCTTGATTTCATATATTAAAAAGAGGGAGAAAAAAAAAAAAAACGATTCCGTTCAGGTATGATTCGATATCTGCTCCTTTTTTGAGATAAGTTGCACAATTATCATCTATGTATTTTCGGTCCTTTTTATCTTAATCTTACATTTCAATTGTGGTCCTTTTTCTTAATCTTACATTTCAATGGAATGGACATGGAACCTTGACATGTAGTGTGAAATGCATTTCAGATTGATTATTTGGGGAAGGCTAATTGTAAGCTAGGTAATTTGTTTGTTCAATGGGCTGTTTATTAAGTATGCACTTTCGAAAACTGAGTTTGGTATCGACTCCAAAGTACCCCTTTGGCGGAAATTTTTATACTATTTGATTTCGGCGCAGTGTAATTAAAAGGGTGACTGAGAAGTTAGAATTAGAGCTTGAGAGATGCGTGCAGACGCTGTTGGATTGAGGATAGGTTTTGATGTGAGTCTGCCCTTAGGAAATAATTAAAAGAATGACATTTGTCATGTTTTCCCAAGAATGCCAAAAATTCTGTTGTGCACTTTGTTATTGAGATTCAGTTGATTGCGGAATTTCACTATTTCGACCCACTTCGATGCTTGCTGTGCTGAGGACGGCCAAATTTTTGTTTGAATCTTTTCTCATTGCATGCATCCTCGTTTTTTTTTTCTAGGGTTGACTTCCATTTCTATTTCTTGTTCTCCGTTTAAGATATTCAATGTCAGCCACTTAGCTTTTTACGTGGGAATAAAGGGAGATGGTCATTGAAGGGCTCTCGTTTATATCTTGAATATTTCAAGTTAGGATCCTGGATAATATACTTGTACCATTTTTATGTGACATGGCAGGTGTGGGTAAGAGTTGCCTTCTTTTGCGTTTCTCGGATGGATCGTTTACCACTAGTTTTATTACAACCATTGGGTAAGTGTTTTATTCAGTCCTGTAGATATGCAGAATTTTCTTTTTGTTTCCCAGTAATTGGATTCTGATGTCACTAGGTTGGATTTTCTTTGACAGAATTGATTTTAAGATAAGGACCATAGAACTTGATGGCAAACGAATTAAACTTCAAATTTGGGATACTGCTGGTCAAGAGCGGTTTCGAACAATTACAACTGGTTAGTATTTGGCATTAAAGATGATATCAGGTAGGATTGTGAATGTAATCTGATGCTATTTTTATGGTCTTAACACATTATGGGTAGTGCAGTTTCATATTGCATTTTTTTGCGGGTCATCAGAAGTTTTGAATGACTTTATTTTGTATGTCTAAGCTGGCACAAGGAAATTCTCAAAGCTCACAATTGTAATTTTTTTCACATGTATTCAAACTTGTTTTTGACGTACAAATATAGTATTATGATAACATTGCAGCAGGAGCTGTGTTTGCATATATATAATAATGTTTTGAAAAAAATTTAGCATTTTTGTGATATGTTTTGTTCAAAGATAATATTTGCATGGATTTAAGCCAGATCTTTTTTGTAGTCGACAAATACTTTCCTTTTTTTATTGATCACATCATGTGAGTGTTGTCTGCCATGATTTTAAGTGCTAGAAGGTTGATTAACTATTCCTTTCATTCCTTTCATCTGCAGCGTACTATCGTGGAGCCATGGGTATATTGCTTGTTTATGATGTCACTGATGAGTCATCTTTTAACAGTAATGTCTTTCTTCACTATCAATATCTGAAGATGCCTGATTATATTGGTCCCTCTTCTGCTTGTATATTTCAAATTGAATGAGTTATTTTCCATTGAATTTTAGACAGTAGTGTTGATACTTGACATCCTTCCAGAGCTTCCTATCCTCAATTAATGGTGGGCATTTTAAATGATAATTAAACTAATTTGTTTAACATTCAGACATTAGGAATTGGATTCGTAACATTGAACAACATGCTTCTGACAATGTCAACAAGATACTAGTTGGTAACAAGGCTGATATGGATGAAAGCAAAAGGGTCAGTCCTCCTCTCACTGTTATTAGTTTGCTTGACTGGCATTGATTTTCAGTTGACAAAAACCTTATTTTCAGGCTGTTCCCACCTCAAAGGGCCAAGCTCTTGCTGATGAATATGGAATCAAGTTCTTTGAGACAGTGAGTAACATTTGTCACTTTGTTAAACTTACCGAACTAGTTGGTTTTGTCTTTTGTTCCTTTCTTTTTCTTCTTTTATTTCCCCTGAAAAAGCTGTGAATGGCAGAGTGCAAAGACAAATTTAAACGTGGAAGAGGTTTTCTTTTCAATAGCTAGGGATATTAAGCAAAGACTGGCAGATACTGACTCAAGGGCTGAGGTATAATTTGAACTTTGAAGTCGCAATGGTGAAAAATAGATGAAATGCAAATGGGTTTTCTTTGCATGTCCATGTTATTTTCATTTTGAATGACTATCTGTACCTTTGTCAACAATTCACACCTAAATGAACTAATATTTTGTTCTAATGGAATTTTACTTATTGGATCTTTTCAGCCGCAGACGATTAAAATTAACCAACCGGATGCGGCATCAGGGGCTGCTCAAACTGCACAAAAATCAGCTTGCTGTGGATCTTAAACAAATCGTGTGGAAGATGGGGATCTCAAGGATACAATTTCAGGGCTTCTATTTTGATTGGAAAAACAATATAACTATGTCTTCGGTTTGTATTGTTATTATCGTAAGATCACGGCTCAGTTGGGTGTGAATGGTAGATCTTCGTATTTTAATTATATATTATTTATTTACCATCGAAAGTATTCTTCTTGTGCTTGATAGATCTAAATAACAGTTATTCGATTGGCAATCGTAATTCTGATGCTCAGAGTTCATTAGTAGTTGCCTGCCTGTTTTCTTTAGTATTTACTCGTAGGGGTGGGCTCTGACTCCGACGGAGTCGGAGCGCCCACCTCCGACCTTTGACTCCGACTCCGCTTGGAGTCGGAGCTCGGAGGATGGGAGTCGGAGCTCCGATTGGAGTAGCAACTAGACTTTTTCAGGCCTAATTGCCCTACTCAAGCCCAGTTGCCCTACTCAGAAAGTGGGTTTTGAATCTCTTATTGGTCCAATATAAACCCATGTTTAATAATGTATAAAAAAAATTAAAAAAAATCTAACTACAAATTGCAAACCATAAATATAAATTTAAAACTATAAATAGCAATAAATTTAAATTTACAGTACCAAAATATTTAATAATGTCATATATTTCATTCAAATGTGAAATAGCCACAATGACCAATGTCCTGCATCAGTCTTGGACAATCCATGCATTTGAGTCAATGACTCGATGAGTCGATAGCGATTTCTAATTTTTCTACATGAAGTTTTAACTTTTATTGATCAGATGTACTATATTTTCTTTAGTCATTTAACTATAGACTTCTAAACCATCAAGCAAGACTCTAAGTGATATTATGAACTCACCTCCACCTCTAACTCTGACGAGTTTTGCATGATGATAATTATCCCATAGTGCGTCGGTCTCAGACTCTCAGTCATCCACAATTAGTCTAGGGTTCACAGCTAGGCCTACAAAATCATATAAATTATAAATTAAATAATGAAAACATTAAAATTATGTAAACAATCATTTAAAATCATAAAGTTACCTGCTTCAAGCCTATAGCTCTTAGCATCAACGATATCTACTCTAATGAGCGTTGAAGTTAACCAGTTCTGTGTGCAAACGAGAGTCTCGATGGTGGTCGGAGACAATGAATTTTGATAAGCATCCAAGATACGATCTTTGGTGTTAAACGATGACTCAAAGACAACTGTAGTGATAAGAATTATTAGTACATCCCTAGCTATTCGAGAAATGATTGGAAACTTGCCAGAATTCATCTTGCACCAAGTTAATGTCTGGAATGTATCACTAGGTGTCTCGACATCTTCCAGAAAGTAATGCTCAATCTCATATTTACACTATATAATATTCCTCGATGCATGGTTTTGATGATATCGTCGTAGCCGCAATAAATTTGAACTTTGTGCATGTGTGTCATCCCAGGAAGATGTCGAGCCGGTCGGGCAAGAGGAGTTACCACCTTCGGTTGAAGACTAATCACTGTTGTTGTAGACTAATCACTACTGTTGTAATGGCTATATAAATAATCAATATCAGATTTAAGTGATCGAATAAACTTTTCAGCGTCCTCATCACCGTTGGGGGTCAAGGATCATAGTAACAAATAATAATATATCTTCTCTACATCTCCCAATATTTTTTATATTTGATTTTCATCCTCATAATCATTGCATGCAACAAACCCACACTGTCAGCACAACTCTCTTGCAAGTGGTCATAAAGTCTCGAGAGCTCCTCGAAGTACATGTTCGTAGTAAGATATTTTATCTCAGATATCAGCATAGTCATGTCATAAAATAACTTCAAAAATTGAATAAAATACCTGACATTGGCCCAATCAACTGTGTCCGATGCACTGAGTCCCATTCTCCCCACAACTGACTCCAGCAAAGCATATCTTATGCCCTCATCCTCGACCTCCATCTGCTCAAATGTTGTTTGGTACTTTTGCGCTACATCCAACATCATATTTGTAGAATTTCATTGAGTCGGAACGTCCAATTGCAACATACTAAAAGATGGGATCTCAAGTTGTTCGGCTATTGCCTTAAACTGGCGGAGCCGTTGGGAGGAAGCCCTCACATATCTCACTAAGTTCTGAACTTTAATAATGAATTCAGTAACCTCCTTGAACCCCTCAGAAACTATGAGGTTGATGATATGGGCATAACATCAAACATGAATAAATTGGTTCTCACGAATGATATTCTCATTTACCGTCGTATTCCGCTTGAACTAATCAATGGCAATGTCATTCGTACTGGCATTGTCAACCGTGATACAAAGTACTTTTCTGATCCCTCAATCATTTACACAGTCATCCATCTCCTTGCCAATGGATGAACCCCTGTGATAAACAATTTCTTTGAACCCGATAATCCGCTTTTGCAGCATCCACTCACTATCAATGAAGTGGATTGTGATATACATGTAGCCCACATTCTATATGGAGGTCCATGTATCAGTGGTAAATGACATTCTCTGCCCAGTGGCGACAAATATTTCATTTATTGATGCCTTCTCGTTGACATGCCTATTCAAACAGTCGCGCATCACAGTATACCGTGAAGGCATGAGAAATCATGACTCTAAAGTATGCTGAAATTTGCGGAAGCCTACCTTGTTAACCGTGGTAAAAGGCATCTCATCAGGATTGATTATCTTCGCAAGAACATCCTCAACATCTTCTCACTGTATTGAAGGATTGATAGCTTCTTAATCTGTGTGCCATCACTAGCTATAGAAGTCTCGTAACTCAGCTTTGTCTGATCAATTGCTACCAGCCCTTTATATATCTTATACTACTCACAGCCCGTAAGATGTGCTATTAATACTGACATACCTTACTTCTTTAAATGACAACCGCATAGTTGCCCACAATAGTGGCATTGAGCCTCTGGGTTCTCATGATCACTGGGAACTTTGGTAAAATTTTCCCATGTGCACGACCTTTTTTTACTAGGTTGTGCTGGTGGATCGGCCTTAACATTCATCAACTCATCCTCCTCATTAAGCATATCTACGTCTTTTAGATCTATTGGGACTCGACTACTTGCACAGGAGGTAGCTGCTCTAGATGAGGATCTACGGCCTTGTGCAAACAATTTGTGTGATATTCGCTTGAGCCACACTCGAGCGAAGGCTCGATTGAACAATCTGTGTGATGTTCGCTCGAACCAAACTCGAGCGCCACTCAAGCAAACCTCATCTGGAACAAAAACTTCAATTTTTACAAAATCTAAATCTCTCAATTCTTAAATTTAACGACCTAAAAATCAAAATCATTGAAATGAAAACAACAAAGAAGCTGAAATGAACAACAAATCATACACATTTCACAAAGGGAGTCACTAATCACATTTTATAATTACACGAAGGAACAACAAATCTATTGAAGGAGGAAGTTAGAAATCATTCTTACAATTACTCTGGTGACGACATAATCGCAGATGGCGGTTGAAGGTGACGACAGATGGCGGTTGAAGGTGAACTTCCTTGTGCGAAAGCTTCAGAGCGAAAGTTGGGGGGGGGGAGGGGGTTTTCCACTAGTCGTTTTGTTCATGTGTTTTTTTTCTTTTTAAAACAGTCGGAGTTTAGATTTCGGAGCTCGTATGGGCTCCAACTCCGACTTCGACTCTGAATTATGCAAACTCTGACTTCGTCGGAGCTCGGATGGAGGTCGGAGGGCAGAATTTTTGCCCGCCCCTATTTCCTCGATGTTCCTTTGAACTTATTTCAATGAAGTTGTGATGGTAACATCACCCTTTGGTTCTTGGAAACAAGGAGGAAAAGAACCGAAAATAAATTCAGTCAGGAAGAGGCATAACACATGAGCTAAAACACCCTCCATAGAAATTTAGAACTTCCCATCGGTTTCAGAAGGAAAAGGCATGCATGTACACCCTCTTATCGTTAAACCCTGTATCCTTCCTTCATAACTTGGAACCGAACTAGGCCAGAAATCCTTCTCCCTCCCAACTATGGTGGTGGCCGCCATAACCCGATCAACTTAGTGGTGCCTTATTTGTTACAACACTTGACACGTTTTAATTGGCGATGACATTGCAATCCATTGAAGTTGGGAGTACTTGAAAGAAAAATTACATGTTTAAACTCGGGAAGTAATTTGTAGGTTGCAGAGCAGGCCTCCATGTTGAATCCAATCGGCGTAGGGTAGAGGATATTACACTTCAATTCGCCGCACATTGGGGCGTGGCCATGACCTACTCTGCAAGAGGATGGTCCGTGGCCTATCCCCTCTAGAGTCGAGGACTCTAGGTCGTGGCGTTTGTCGCCCAATCCCACTGCTGGGATGCAATCCATCATCTGATACAATTATGAACAGACGAAAAATCGAATTATCATGTTGGTAGTCTTGGTATGGTAGATGCATAATACGTACTCTAAATTTAATCATTCAGAAAATTTTGAAAGCCATAAAACCCATGCATGCATCGACCTTTTAGCTTTTACTGTACGTACAGCTCCAACTTTAACTCTCTCTCTGTCTCTCTACCTTCTCACTACAAAAGATAAAAACAAACAAAGGAAACCACTCTTCTGCAAAAGCTGAACTAAATTCTGTAAAAACACTGAACCTTATGGGCTTTTAATCAAATCATCGGCTTCAAAAAAAAAAAATATAAGCACGCATGACTAGAGCCCAGAGATCCAGCCACTTATAAAAACTTTCCCTATTTATACTTTCACCATAAACATCAACGGTTGTCAGACTTAAAATGGTGTTCCGAACACCAGCGGTTGTCAGACGTCGGATGCTTGTCAGTCTTCGAGGTTGTCTGTCGAAGTCAGTGGTTTCAGATCAAACTACACACTTTCTAATGTCTGTGGCCTGTGATTAGAGTTAACTCAAAACCTGGACGAGGCAGTGTCCACGCAGCATTGTGTACGGGGATATAGCAAAAGTTCTTCGGCTTGGATTTTGGCCGCACACGATGATGACAAGACAGCATTTGCTGATAGTTTTGTTCATGCAGAACTTGGTGGACGTGGGTGCTGTGCCGGTTTCCTTGCTTATGTTTCACTATAAGAAAAACGAATATTTACGACGAAAAATCTGAGACGAGAATGATTAGTTACGAAGAAAATAGACTCATTTCAGTAAGAAATAGTCATTTTCGCATGAAATTGCTGACTACAATTAAACAATTTTTTTGTAGTGTTTGCAGTGTCAACTTCAACTGAGAACAGTGAATAGACGGGTCTGTGGTCTGAAAATCTGGACTCCCCTCTCAAATACAGGATTTGTTTTAGCCCTTCCCCCTTCCACAAAATCCTGTCACACCTGTCAAGATCCAAACAGACCAAGCATCAAAATAGGTATCAATCTTTCTAATCTTACTGATTGGATAGAATAAAACCAAGTGATTAAGTTCTTCATAAGACAAAGAGTTAGTCTACTTTGGAGACTGCATTCAGCTATGTTTAAAAAAATTTTAAAATTATAATAATGTCATTTTTAAAATGAAGTTTTTTTCCCTTTTACCCCATTCATTAATGCACATGCACTCTCTCATTCAAGACTGCAAATAGAAATTTTCTAAGACAAAAATGCACATTCTAACTAATTTATTAAACTAAAGTTCAACTTGCATGAGGTTAGTAATAGTTATAATCGATACTAAATTGCAAATATAGTGAATGAAGGCATCTTATGCGACGGTGATTGGTTTTGAAAAATGGTACAGATTGATAACATAAAATATTTAATAAAAATCTCTCTCTCATTCCTATTGCTTGTCTTCTCTCAATGGATAGAACTGTACTTAAAAGATATTCAAATATCTACCTCACATCTAAGAGCAGTAGTGGCCTAGCCAAGAAGGAAAAAAAAATCTCTCTCCCATCCACTTGTAGATAATAATATTCATGAAGCAAATAATGCCTCTCAGAAGTTTGTATTAATTGTATTATGTTTGACTAATTCAGTTTTGATAAATGAAATGTGTAAACAACGTCACGCAATAACAGCCAAATACTACAAGACAACCGCTAGAGTTATATACAACACTACTGACGGCAGCTGAAGTCAACCAAAACTGTGCAGTTGAGTGAAGTGACCGTAGCACAAGAATATCTAACGATATCAATTAATTAAGGCAGCTTAATTCACACGGCTATGCCGATCGATCGATTGCCGGTCTTAAAGTGTCTTGTTTTGTTCTTCTTTGTTTTTGTTTTTTCTCCTTTTTCTGACAGATTCAACAAAGCCCATAGTAAAGAGAAGGGAGGGAAAAAAAAAAGGGAAGTGTTGACTGTAATACAGGAATATATATATATATATATATAGAAAAACGCTTGTTGCAAGCGCTTGGTGTAAACGTGGTTGACGTGGAGACACTTGATGAGAGAGAGACCGAGCTGATGGAGCCGATGAGAGAGAAAGATCGAGCTTATGAGAGGGAGATCGAGCTAATGAGAGAGGAAAAATTCATTTTAAATTTGATGTGACATGAACGACTGCACGCCAGTTGTATCTACCGACTGTATATAGAAGAACTGATATATATATATATATATATCTATATATAGAAAACTTCCTAGCAAAGAGGAGGAGACAAGGAGAAACGAAGGTTTGGGATTTTACCAGGCAGGAGTGCGTCGTTTCTCTTTAGAGTCAGATGTTTGGACACCATAACTGTTAGAATTGGGGAGGTACTTGTAAGTTGGAGCAAAATATATCCTCCCTTCTTCCCACCCTTTAAATACTCGACCAGCTCTCTGTTCCATCCCTAGCTGCCAACATAATTTAATCACCACTTACGTTAGATTTGGTCAAAAACAGGCTTTGTAATGGTAATATATGTTGGTCTTTGAGGGTAAATTCCAAAGTCAAATGGAGAGCCTAGGGAAAATATGGTCAAGAATATTCAGCTAGCACACTAACTCACCTGATCCTTCTCTAGAAGTGCTTGCCAATCATGATTCTCTAATAGCTCATGGGTGTCACCACAACCAGCTGCAAGCCGATAATTCAAATCCCCAAGCCAAATAATCTTGCTGAATAGAAAACAAAAAATGACAGTCAAATGTTTTGAAAGATATTTTATAGGGAAAGAGGGCAGCAACTCATGCATGAAAATTTTGCCTCTAAGAAAGTCATCAGCCAGATAATTTATTTTCAGTCATTCAAAACTGTTGAAAAAGACCGGAAAAGCGAAGAATAGACCTTGGCCAAAAAGGTAATCACACACATATATATATATATAGAGAGAGAAATATTTTAACCACAATAGGATTACACAAACGTAAATTTACAAATTAACGTGGCTTGATGCAGTGCATCAGATTGTAAAATTACTTTAACCTAAAGGATCACATGAAATCATGCCAGTTTGTGAATTTACTTTTGTGTAATATTTTTGTGTCTGTAGCAGTTCTCACATATATATATATATATATATATATAGGTAATTAGATAGATATATAACTATATGAAAATGGACTTACTCATGCTCCAATATTGTATCAGGAGGAAGTAGTTCTTCGGGACCACTAGCTGAATGGAGAAACCTTGTTTTCTTCAAAATTTCTGCAACGTCTGAATTTCTTCTGATCTCGTCACCATCTTTCTCCCCGGAGGTCAAGTGGGTGCACACAAAGCAAAATGTCGTTTGGTACAATGTCATGCTGATTGATATTGAGCCCTATTAACAACAAAAAATAAGAATAAGGATATCAAAAGGACAGTCTGTAGAAATGACAATCAAACAACTTTATGAGATTTCAATATAAATTGAAACATTATATAATTTCCACTCAAAGATTTTGCCGACTTCTCACAAGTCTAGAATTACTTGCGACATTCCTCACTCCTGTTCACTAACAAATGGCTTCTTTATCACGATTGTCGTGCTCGCATCTTGATCTTATCCTTCTAATAGAGTGGTTGGTTTACGTGCGATGCAGGCATTGAGAATGAAAAAAAAAAAATAGCTTCTTTAAGATAAAGCAGCTAGCTAGCTCATACGTAATGGTTATAAACCATCACTTCCATTTAAACCATAATCATATTAAAGCCTGTCTGAAAAGCCTACCCGAGTATGTCGAGTAGAAATCAATAACTCAAAAACCCACTTAATGCATATTTCACTTTCAATTGAAGTTCTCAAATTCTTACGTCTGTCATAAATGTCTGTCTGACTCTGGATAGGTAGATGAAAAAGAATTTAAATAGCTAACCTTGTTCCCAAGATATCCCATAAGGCCTCTGCCGACGCAGGAGACCTTCATGTTTCGAACGTGCTTGTAAAGGTCCGTTCGAACCCACACGCACAAGAAGATTCCAACCATCTGCTTGCTCGCCGCCAGACAGTAACGTCGCTGAGGGGGACTGTTTCGTCTCCCCGACCTGAAAGTTGAGGAAGGTAAGAGACCCTCCCCATACCTTCCATTCGAATTTGAGTTCACCATTTTATGGAAGTCCTCTTTACCAAGTTCGTCTTCTAAGGAAAGCAAGTCTGAGAAGCTGAGTCTTGGTTTCAAGCTCACACGCTGGTCACCTTGCGGCGGATGCTCCGCGCCTGAGCCATTGTTGTTACATTGGGAAAGATCGGGGTCATTCTGGGTGTCATTTAAAACTTGTCGAATCAAGGAAAGCCACTTTGTAGCTGGACCGTAGTCTTCTGCGCCCAACACGTTCCCCGCATTTAGAGGGACGATTTCTTGGAACCTAAAAACGACCTAAGAGGATTAGCAGGTACCCAACAAAATTTAGTTGAAGAATTCATTTTTATAAATTTAACTTCTTACTTTTTAAGAACATTAAACAATAGATTCTTTAAATTTATTAATATTATATTAAAATATTAATTTTTATATTTTTATTTATTTTAATTTTAATTATAATTTAAATATTTATTTATTATTAAAAAAAAAAGTAAACATTAAAATAGTAACCCTGATGGAAACTACAAAGTTTTCCATGGTACTAAAATAATAAATTTTGGCTTGTCCGCATGCAT
Source organism: Juglans regia (assembly GCF_001411555.2). Lineage (NCBI taxonomy): Eukaryota > Viridiplantae > Streptophyta > Magnoliopsida > Fagales > Juglandaceae > Juglans > Juglans regia. The sequence goes on from NC_049904.1 coordinate 3,924,201, forward strand.
AAAATTAAGGCGTTTCAGATTAATAGTATGGGCAACATAGCCGGGACAACCTTGATGGAAAACATGGGAAATGCAAAGGATTAAATATGTTTAAGAAACAGAAACTAGGAAATGCAGCAGGTAAGAACCTAATTGCTGGCCACCAAGGGAACTGCACAATACGAGTAGAGAAAACGTGTGAGAAAATTTGCACCTGCCAGTTGTATAAGGAAAATTGGAACAGCCCCTAAATTCTCATATCTTCAATCCTTTCGTGAGTGTCCATCTCGTGTTTGCAATTTTCATATTTTCCATCTTATTTATATGCCATTTTTTCCCCCTTGAGCATGTATTTTCCATTTCTTTATACTCAGAAAATTAAACTTGAAATATATCTTAATTCTGTTCTACCACCAACAAAAAAAAAGAAAAAAAAAATCTGTTCACCATTGATTGAGTCTAAAGGCCATAGACAGAATTTATGAATCAATTAATCATCTCATTAACAACAGAACTCGACGGAGAAGAAATGAACTGAGGTCTAGAATTCAGAAAACATATGAATGCTAGACCTCAGTTCAGTACGTGTGCATAAACAGTCAAAGCTGCTCAATCTTGGGCTCAAGTTTTTTGAATTCTGAAAACATTCCCAATGGGAGAAGAACTCGACGGAGAAGAAATAACCAATCAGACCATAACCTCAGAGTTGCTAATGAAATTAATGAAATTGTTACAAGAGGAAGAACTCGACGGAGAAGAAATTGTAGAAAAGTCGACGAAGACAACTTCGATGGAGAGAAGTTGCAGAAAAGCACACGTACTGGATTTTGGGAGACGACAATTTGGGATTTGGGTGTGAGATTTCGACAGAGAGAAGTTGCAGAGAACCTCGATAGCGTGAGATCGTGGTATTTGGGTGAAAGGAGATCGTGCTTTTGAGACAAATATAGCTTTTCTGTGTTGTGGATCGTGCGAAATGAATAGCACGCGGGAAAGATGAACTTGTTATGCCAAAACAATATTTGGACAGCAAGAGGGGCTGGCCAGATTTGGCCAGTGAAAATGACCAAAGTTAAAATTACTATAGTTTTGTTGAGTTCACTACAATTGAGTTTTTATGTAATTTAGTTAAACCTTGGTTAAAATATAATTTTGTTGAGTCCACTACTAGTGATCTAATGATCTTGTTTAAAAATTGCTAGATATACAAAAGTCTCTGTTAAATTTATAAATTAAAGTACTTATCTGTTATGTTGATATTTTTTATAATAATCAGTATTTTACAATGAAAAATGGTACTCTCATTGACAGTTGGGTCCTGACAATTTGTTTTTTTAACTTAGTGATTAATAAAGTATTTTTTAATGATGTTGTGAATGTATTTTTTAATATTCAAGGGTATAAAAAATGAATGAAAAAAAGAAAACTTTTTTGCCCTTATCAGGACCCGTCTCGTGCTACACTCGTCCCAGTGGTTGTAGCACTGCTCTTTTACAATTAGTGTATTATAATAAATCACCTCATTTTGTAATTTTTTTTTTTTATAATTTTATAGTCCAAGTATATCTCTAAAAATTAAGGTTCCATTTGGATATTAAGGAAATGTTTGGATAGTGAGTTGAGTTGAGATAAGATGAGATGAAAGTTGAAAGTTAAATAAAATATTATTAGAATATAATTTTTTAATATAATTTTTATTTTATAATTTAAAAAAATTGAATTGTTTATTATATTTTGTTTAAAAGTTAAAAAGTTGTAATGATTAGTTGAAATGAAATGATTTGAAAATGTTTTTGAATCTAAACAAAGCCGAGTATCTCAAGTGATTTATGAATAGTAATGAAAATAATAATGAATTATTTATTAATAGTAATAAAATAGTTTGAAAATATCTTAGAACAGTTGTACTTTTAAACAAACCTTAAAGCAACTAGAGAACTCTGTTTGGTCGAACTGTTTATCTGGATTCCGGCCAGGTTAACCCGAGTCAAATCTAGGTCAGAACCTAGATTGAAATCGATTTTTAAAAACCTGGAGCCTAGAACCCAAGTTCCAGATTGCACCATTTTTTTTTTTTAAATTAAAACTTACGTGTTATGAATATTTTTTTATAAAAAAAAATATTAATACATTTAAATTCTATTTATTTAATTTTTTTTAAAAAAATACTCTTTTCGAAACACTTTTTGAATCTCTAATTTGAAACCCACATCAGTACTCTTTATGAATACGCAAGATGCCAATACTGGCAGTGCAGGGCGAGGAAATTTATGGGAAAAGATAGAAGACTGTTCTCTAAGCAGTGCCCTATGGGATGGCAGAACACAAAACTAGCAAATGATATGATTAGATCCTTGGCTTATGTCTGTCTGTCTTGTTATAGTTAAAAAAAGACAAAAGCAAAAATTGCATTACCCAATAACGTAGATGTCAGCTGCTGATGGGGTGGACCTCAGCCAATCTCTCAAGTTCAACTCCTCTTGTGGCGATTTCCCTCCTACATTCCATGTTCCCACAAACATCCTACACAATCCCAACAATTCCAATTCATTATTCCCAAGACATCATGGTACCCAGATAGATCTAATCCAACATTAATTTCTCCTTTACCTGAGGTTTACTGGTTCTGTGGCAGCTGCTACTTCCGGCTCAAATCCTGGTCCATTGTTTGCTCCCATCAACCAGACTTCTAACAAAATAAAGTATTAAAGAGAGAATCAAGGGGGGCCCTTTGAAGTCTATCCCGATGATCCACAAGTCATACCCCTTTCCCCATGTCCAATCATATTAATCCAGTCATTGATGGCTCTGTAAAAGACCCCAGCAGCACGAAATGATAAAAAGTGCCACTGCACAGTAAAATACCTGGAAAATCGTTCGGAACGACGACGCAGCAGTCCTGGTCCGAGCAGCAGCTACTCCTCCTCCTCCTCATCTCCGTTTTATCTGAATCGACAAACAACTTCTTAATCCGAAACCAGAAACATGGCGCATATGAATCGTAGACGTTTGCGAAAACATAAAAAATAAAAAAGTTTGTATATATATATATATATTTACTCGGAAACTCGAAATCGAGTTACCTTTTATCGAATAATAATCGGCGTGAAACTCTTCCCCTCTGCTCTGTATATTCAGCCATTTTCTCACGACGATTTTCGGCCACCAAGACTGCTGTAAAACATTTTCCTGTTTTAGTATGCCGATATATCGCCGGCAAAACGATGTCATAGAAAGAGATCAATTCCGTACCTCGGAGATCCGGCTACGTTCAGTTCTCATTGCGCCACCGTGCGATCGCTGATTCAGTGTGACTGAAACCGAATCAAAATCAGCCCTCAATCAAATAAATAGTCTCTGAAACGAGGAAGTGATTCCAATGTAGATTAGAACAAATCCAGGATTTATAAGACAAGATATTTTCGCGAAGAAATCAATTGAATACTGGAAGTCTCCATTAAAAACAAAATGGGTGACTAATCAAACACCAAGAGGGGTTGCAAAAACATATTTTTATTGAGATTTTTTCGGGTAATAGAAAACACGTAATATTTAGATAAACGGCAATATAAAAGACCCAGTTGCAGGGAAAACGGAGACAGCTTCTGAGAGTGATAAGAAAGGGGAAAAAAAAGAAAAATAGAAAAGAAATGTTCTGAATATAATATAGAAGAAAGAGAGAGAAGTCGCCAGGTTCATCTTTTTGGCGGGGGAGGTTTTTCTTGACAAGCATCAGTTTTGCCCCTTTACAGAGCGAAAGATGAAGGATTAAACTACCAAAAGAAGGGGGGATTTTTCCTTCCTTTTAAGATCTTTGCCAAGGAAAAAATTTCGGAAAAAAAGATCACCTTTTCGAGTTTCTTCGACACACAGAAATTACCTACTGTCAAGCAACAAGTATATGAAACTAGGACATTGAAAACCTAAAAGAAACAGAAAGCAGATCAAAATGCCGATGTTTATTTAACCATTTCAGAGATAATGGATTCGAAGTGAGATATACGCAACAAAAAGACTGAGATCTTGATGATGTTGGTTAACCAGTCTGGGTGTAAACGAAACAGAGTAACAACCATTAAAGGCTGATGTTGAGCCGAGCTACTTCAGTTGTTTATAAATAATTATAAATAATAGTGAAACGAGATGGTTGAATGAATTCTGTAAAATCTATTTAAGATATATTTAAATATATTTAAATATTAATATTAATTTAATATTATTTATAAGAAATTAAAAATTGCATGAAGTCCAACAACAATTACAAAGTTATTATAATGATTGAATAATTAATTTATTAAATCTTTTATTAATAAATAATATAAATCAATCAATTTTTTCGGGTAAAAAAAATTACAATAAAATAAAAACAAAACAAAATAATTATTAAAAAAATTACAACGGTATCATGTCCACATTTTATTCCATTATTTATTTATATATTATTTAATTAACAGTAAAAAATACATGTATTGTAGATTTTTTTTTAAATCGCCAACAAATTAAACTTCGCTCAATTTAGCGTTGTCTCTCCCACTCGAGCGGGCTCTCAGCTGCTCGAGAATCAAGTTGGAGAAATTTGTCTCCCGCTTGAGAGCCGAAATGCTTTTTGGTCTGCAGAGAAGAGAAATAGAGAGAGAGTCAATGAGTCTCACAAATTAAAAAAAATAGAAAGACAAATAGAGAGAATGTCAGTAGGTCCCATTACTTTTTTGAAGAAAACGTTGAGAGAAAATTCAACTTTTTTTTTCTATATTTTGTCAGTGGGTCCCACGAAATCTCAAGTGGAAGCAGTTTGGATACCATTCAAAAGACTCAAGTGTGTTTAGATGTTGGATTTATATCTACAATTGAACTGAGCTGAAATTTTTTTAACATCCAAACGAGCCTGTACGAAAATGAAAAGGAAAGCCATTCACAAAGATCAAAGAAAAAGGAGAAAGGACATAGTTCATAAAAGAAAAGCGGGACAATGAAACAGAGAAATAACGAACGTAGCATAATGTTTTTCCGGAACAGGGGGTCAACGACAGTGCTAATTAGGGATGAATTTAAGAAACTTTAGTGGGAAATAAAGATACAATCAAGACTGGCAAAAAGCAGCAATAATTACACAAAGATGTTAACGTCAAACAAACCCAGAATAAGTTGACCGGGAAAAAATACAGCGATTCGCATGGACTTACGCGAATCGACAAGTGACGTACGGAGATGGGAAGAAGAATTTACAGAGAAGGATCGAAGCATCCGAGTGATATTGAAAAGGCACACTTTTGCGGGATGTGTTTCTGTAACCCTCTTTTGGTTGACGTAGCAAGAGAGCAAAATGCAGAACAAATTAATGTGGGGGAGTTCCTCGTAAAAGGAAAAAAAAGTTGTTGGTCCTCTAATTTGCAAATCAAAAGAAAAATTAGAGCAATATTAGGTACAGTCTTTACTTAGAGACTGCATGTGCAGGCCTAGATTATTTTAATTTTAAAATTTTTTAAAATTATAAAATTATCCCTCCTAAAATAATGTTTTCTATCATTTAATAATGTGCCTGCACATGCAGTCTTCACTTGAAGACCCTCGTTTATTTTTAAAGATGAGATGAGATGAGATGAGATTAAAATTAAAAAGTTGAATAAAATATTGTTAGAGTATATTTTTTAATATTATTTTTGTTTTGGGATTTGAAAAAGTTGAATTGTTTATTTTATTTTGTATTGAAAGTTGAAAAAGTTGTAATGATTAGATGAGATGAGATGAGATGAGATGTTTTTTCAAAACAAACGATTGAAACTCAAGTTCTTTACGGTGGGTTTTTTTTTAGTAAAATTGAAAAGATTGATGGGGCTTTTTCAAATAATTAAGAGGTATTTTCGAAATACGAAATAATTGAGGGGGCTTTTTCAAATAGTATGCAGTTTTTCCGTATGGTGAAAATATCCAATAATTTTCTAGTACTTTAGTTTTCATATATGGTGATGTTAGGGCATCGGTAGTCGATATCAAATTCGACTATGTAATTTTTTTTTAAAGCATTTTTTAATATATTTTAAAAAAATATGAGATAATAAAAAATACAATACTAAAATATTAATAAACATGATTTTAAAAGAAAAAAAGAAAAGAAAATACTATAAGAAACCAGGTCTCAAATTAGTGGTATTGGACTAATCAAATGTCAGTGAAATCTAAAATATAGATAAATTTTAGACTTGTGACCTGTATTGGACTAGTAAAAAACGTTTAGTTTAGATTTTGAGTTACAGTAATTCTAAAGGTCTCTTCAAATTTGGAGAGGCACTGTTCATCCATCAACCCATATTTTATTTACAAATAATCAACAATGGTAAAATTTTACCACGTTTTCTCTTTTTTACCACCACTGTTTCTCTCCCTTTCTCTCAAGCCCAACAGTAACTTTCTCTCCCTTTCTCTCGTAAAGTTTCATCCGACAATGGATTTCTCTTCTTTTTTCTATTTTTTTCATTTCGTTGTCCCTTTCTCTCTCTTTCTAGCCATCATCCTTTCGTTGACCTGGGTGAAGGACCAAACATTAGCTCTTCACCTTTGTAGATTGAGAAGACAAAACTTATGTACAAAGTGATAGAGAAGACGAACTTCACAATGGAGCACGACCGGTATCTTCTGAGACACCAACCAAAATAACAGCAACACATGATGACCCTTGGTATAAGGAGAAGGCCACATGATAAACATCCAGCTATGGAGCAGGAAAGTCAAGTTGTGGGCGACTCTGTGGAGGAAAATGTGGAGGTTCTTTGTGAGAGACCTCTAGTCAAAAAAGTTGAAAAAGAAAGGGAGAGGAAGCGAAAGTCTCGAGAAGGCTATGATGTCGGGATCAACATGGCCTTAGCTTGAATGATCGAAGATAGACACCGGTGCATGGAAGAGCGGAGAATAGCTGTGTTAAAGGTAGATCACGATAGATGTACTGAATTTGAACTAAAGAAGAAAAAGTTCGAGACGAAGATGATTAAATTGCATCTTGCTGGCATGAATACCATGCAACAAGAATACTTCCTTAATATTCAGAGGAAATTTTTTTAGGCATGGAATTCCCATTCCGGAGGTACATCTCCATCTCCATCCACACCTTATAGAGGTGTGTAACTGGCTGGACAAATGTGAGCTGGAGAAAGATGTGGCTGGGTAGCAACTTAATGTGTCACATTTTTATGGATGAGATCAGGTATATGCATAGTTGAAGTGACTTGTTTTTATTTTGCCTTATGAGACCTGGATAGTTTATTTTGGTTGAAATGGATAAATTGGTTTTTGTGTTTGACATCGATGATACACAGCTTGTAAATGGATGAATAGGCTATGGGTGCTTATGTTGTAAATTTTTGTGGATTGGTGGGTTGGACTGCATTGCTGAAATTCTTTGTATTTTGATTCTGATGTTGGTTTAGATTGCATTGCTGGAAGTGTTATATTTTGAAATTATTGACAATGAACAAATATCGTTCTTAATGTGTGTGCTATAGTTAGTGTTTTTATCTTGGAGAGATTACTCCACAATTTCTTCATGGCTTTATTAAGTTCTTTTTAAAACTTTAATTAGTAAACAAGGTTATATTATATCTAGATTTTCCAGGAAATGTTTTTTGTAAACAAGGCTATATTACGTTGGATAATTAGGTTGAGAAAGAAAATAGTTGGGAAACAATAGTTTTAAGTAAAAATGAAATTATTAATTAATATATGAAGTTTATTTACATAATATGAAAAAAAAATTATCAAAATATATAATATTATATTATTATTTTGACTTTAGGATGTCAAGCCCAATGTGGATAACTTCTCCAAAAAATTTGGCTAATAGCCAAAACCTCAAGTTTTAGTCATAATTTGGACTTGGCAATGACTAGCCATTGCCAATACTCTCATAGGGAGATCTATTGCCCATAACCGTACTACAACCACAGCAAACTAAACTCGTTTTGTTAGACTGTACGTTAAAACTCATTTTTCATCATGTCACTCATAAATAATGATGCAGTGGGAGCCCAATTGGGCTAATTAAGGAGTTGTTTACCGATAAACACTCTCAATTCATCTCATCTCATTTGATTATAATTTTTTTAAATTTTCACATAAAATATAATAAATAACTCAATTTTTTCAAATTTTAAAACAATAATAATATAAAAAATAATATTCTAAGAATATTTTATTCAATTTTTCAACTTTCATCTAAAACTATCTCAAATCATCTCATCTCACTATCTAAACAGCTTCTAAGGTTACCATTAAAAAGGGTAAAAACCAAAAAAAAAAAAAAAGTGTTGATGCTGAATAATTTGTTTTGGGGAAGCCTCTTTCGTTGTCGATTTGCAACCATTTTCAATTGATGCTACATATTAAATTTGCTTAAAAAATGCAAAACAATTTAAAAAGGTTGTTGAGTATTGTTGATGTCGTGTTTCAAAGCCCGAGCAACTTCATGGGGGCCTAGTTCGTCCACCTGCTACTAGAGAGAAATGAGAGTTTTGGGGTGGTGGGGGACACCTCTGATGGTAAAGTCAATGTGATTTTCTTATGAAGATTATGAATTGAAGTGTCAAAGTGTTTGAACCCCTCCCCTGGTTGAGAGAGGGGGTGTGCCGCTCTGTACTATGGCCGAGTGCCCCTGCCATCTCCCTGTTGCTCAACAAACCTGCCAGCACGATCATGGCTCCTGCTGACACCCCAGGAGGCACGTCATGTCGTGCCCAGCCTAGGGATTCATTAAGTGCGGTGTGGCTCCCTGTCGTGGCGTGCCTGTTTCCATCCCATTAAATGCAGCGTGGCCACGATTAGGTGCATCCATCCTTTAGGCCCGTCCAGATGCCAAGGTCCAAAACAGGGACTCCCCCTAAATGTCGGCCAACAGTGGTGTCAGATAATTCTGCCTTCCATCCTTTGGCCAGCGCGTATTGCTTGACTACTTCCCCTCTCGGGCTAACCTTGTCCGGCCCAGCCCTTGTCTCGGGCCTTGAAACTGTTTAGGCCTTGTTGGCTGGGCCTACTCCCCCTTGCCCAACCCTGGGGATTACTCCCCTCACGGTACCCCCCGAATTTGAAGCACACACATGTGGTGGGAATTCAAAACATCCTTGTCGCACCTTCCTTGGGCACGTACCTAGACTTCCATTGTCTTTCAAACTTCTCGATGGTTAGGTTTGGAGGGGGCGTTTTCCCATGTCCCGCACCGTGCATTGGCTCGTGCACCATATGCGCCCGACGTGGCTTCCCACGTCTGCGTAGATCCGTGTCGGTTGGGTTCCACGAGGCCATCTACCCACTTCATTTAATGTTTGCGTCGCCTTGGTTTCCATTGTCTCTCCAACTTCCTAATGGTTGAATTTGGTGAGAACGTTTCCCCACATCTCGAGCCGTTCATTGGCCTGTGCACCCATCGTGGCTTCCCACATATGCACGAATACATGCCGATTCCACGAGGCCACCTACCCACATCATCTAATGCTTGTGTCGCCTCGGTTTCTACAGTTTCTCCAGCTTCCTGATGGTTGGGTTCGGTGGAGGCGTCTCCTAACATTCTGGGCCGTGCGTTGGCCCATGCTCCCCACATGTTCGATGTGGCTTCCCACGTCTGCGCAGTCCTTCATTGATTGTGCTTCTCGAGGCCATTTTCCCGTGTCATTCACCTCAGTTCCCATGGCCTCATTGTACGTGCAGCTCTATATAAGGCCCCCTTCCCCTTTCATTTTCACCATTGCTGTCTCTCCCTTCATTTGCCCCATTGTTGCTGCTCCCTTCTTTGAGTTCTTCATCGTCACAGCCTTCTTCGTTCCTCGAGCTTTCCTCCGCTTCTCCTTCGCTTCTGCCGTTCCAAGGGCCCTAAAAGGTTCTTCCAGCACCAAGCCCCTATATTTTGCTAGAAAGAGTTGGGAGTCATCGGTCTCCCCCAATGACCTTCGGGCGTTTAGGGAAAAGTACAACATTGGCGATCCTGGAGGTCCTAGGGCGTCCAGTGCCCGCTGTGGATTCTAACTGGATGGCGGCCCGTGTGGCGCTCTACCCCCTCATGCTCCCAAATGGGCTTCGCCTCCCATTCTGCCGCCTTGTTCGCGACGTTCTCAGCTTCTTGGGTTGGCCCCCGCGCAGCTCCATCCAAATGCCTGGCGGCTCCTGGTGGCTAGTTGCATCATCTCTGGAAGGGTGCTCAACGCTGGTTCTGAAGAGTACCCCGACTTGACGGCTTGGGAGTTCTTATCGGTGTACCGTGTGCTACGCCTTGACAGGAGTTTGTGCAGCTTCCAGGTGCGCACGACCGGGAGGCACATCGCCAGTCTTGAGTCGTGCCACTCGCATATCAAGGACTAGTCCCGAAAGTTCTTCTTTGTCTTAGGCTCAGGATGGGAGTACCCTGAGGGAGAAGAGGTCCACCAGGAGTTTCCTGTTTAGGCCGTTTGGTCGTACATCCCCCTATCCAAGTACCTGTCTGTTAATTTGTTCTGAAGGGAGTAGGCTAGGCTAGCGACAACGTTATCCTGGGTATCGGCCCACCCTCACGACGCAGAGACTGACACGGTGTTGTCCAACGTCAAAATTAGGAGACCGTCTCCGATCGCTCATACTTGCTTGGTCGGGACTTCCTTAGCAACCCCTCATCACTTGGGGTCAGAAGCGTCACTCGAATCCTCCTGCAGCTGGTAGTATGGGGAAGCGGACAAATCTGGCTCACGATGAGGCTGGTAGGGTTCCTTAAAGCAAGGTTGGGGAATCCCAGAGCAGAGAGGGCGCATCCCTGAGTGGAGCCAGAGGGACTAAGCCCCCCTCTCCCCAAAGAGCATTGAGGAGCGAGGCCGGGGGGTCTTAGCGTGTGTACCCCAAGTGCCCAGAGATCCCGGTTCCCCCTACCTGGGGAACTACTTCTTTCCTGGTGATGAATGAATTTGCTATTTTATTATTTTTTAGGGAAAGATCTGAACGAGAATAAGACATTTTGTTAATGTTAATGTGGTAAAAATCACTCAACAGGCTAGAAGGGGAAAAAGAATGATTTCTGACCCAGGCCTTGTTTGGTGTTGTTAATTTGGAGCCCCTGACAGTGTTCCAATGCGGCTGTATGGTGGCAGTGTGTATGTTCATGGCGGTGAATTGAAAATAAGTGTAGAGAAAGTAAAGAGAGATAACACCAAGATTTACATGGTTCGGCGCCGGGCCTACGTCCATGGGGGTTTGGGGAGGAAAAATCCACTATAATATTCTTGTTTACAGTTTTTCATGATCTCTCATATCTCATTGTACAATGATGATGCTGAATATAAATTTACTGGAGAAGAAGCCTACACAAGAGCTCCTTGCGTATCTAGTTTTGAAGGAGAAGCCGAGGAAGGAAAAACTCTCTCTGGAGAAGAAGAACTCTGAAATGAGAAGAAGAAGAACCTCCTCTATTTATCTGATTGCATTTTCCTGCATGCGCCCCTGCAGGTAAGGCCTAACCTTTGCGTGTCTGATCGAGCCCCCTTGATAGGCCCCTGTACCCACCATACCTCCTGACCCCCCTTACGGTCCACTACTTCGTTAGAGCCCCAAGTCCCCTGCTATCCCATAGCCCTTACTTTTAGCTCTCTCCACATGCCTCCTTGGCCCCTTGTCCCCTACTTGGCCTTGGGCAAATATCTTTATCCCCTCACAGTACCCCACGCTTCTTAAGGGCGATTTGTTTAAAAAAAAAAGACATTGAGAATTTTCAAAGGTAAAAATGTAGCCGAATTGGTCTATTCGAGTACTTTTGGGAAATGAGTTCTGGAAGCCAGTCCTCGTTTCATTTGTCCCTTTGGTGCGAGCGGCAAATACTTTTGAACTTAGGGTTAGGCAAGGATGAGCTTGATCGCATAGAATGCGAGTGTGTAGCTCACCTGAGGCGAGAGATGGACTCGATTGCGTACGGTGCGAGCACGTAGCTTGCCTAAGGTGGGAGATGGACTTGACCAGGTCACGTGCAGTGCGAGCACGTAGCTCAGCTAAGGCGGGGAGATTGGCTTGACCGCGTATGGTGAGAGCGTGGAGCTCAGATGTGGCGGTTGGCTGGCTCGACTGCGTATGGTGCGGCGCGAATCTTGGATGAGGCGGGAGGCTAGCTTGACCACGTATGGTGCGAGCGCAAAGCTTGGATGTGGCGGGAGGTTGGCTCGACTGCGTATGGTGCGAGCGTGGAGCTCGGATGAGGTGAGAGACTCCCTCAATCGCGTATGGTGTGAGTGCGAAACTCGGATGTTTGTTGTTATTTGTAAAGTGTATGTTCGTTTGATGCTTTTGTTTTGTTGTTAGTGTTGTGATTTTTGTGAAGTAACCCACACAAAATGGTCAGAGGGCTCGTCGACCCCCTGGGTCCACCTTAGGTGGTTGCTGAGCCTGTTGGCTCGTTCCTGAAGGTAATCCGCGCATGGTGGTTGTGGAGCTAGGAGGCCCATTAACTCCGTAGGCTCGATCCCGAAGGTAACCCACTGGCAGTGGTTATGGTTCGAGCGTGGCACTCGGCGTGAGTCAAGGGACCCATCTTCTTGCGAGTGTAAGGACTCGGTTTTGTTGGACTGGAGGTCGGTGGCAAGTCTGGAGAATTGGGGCCTTACCCGCAGCGAATCAAGGGACTTGTCTTCTTGCGAGTGTAAGGACTCGACTTAGCGAGTCAAGGGACCTATCTTCTTGCGAATGTAAGGACTAGGCTTAATTGGACTAGGGGTCGGCAGCAAGTCCTAAGGCTTGGTCTTATCCCGCAGCGAGTCAAGGGACCCGTCTTCTTGCGAGTGTTGGGACTCGGCTTTGTTGGACAGGGGGTCGGCGGCAAGTCTTGGGACTGGGCCTTACCCGCAGCGAGTCAAGGGACCCATCTTCTTGCTAGTGTAGGGACTCGACTTTGTTGGATGGGGGTGCTCGTCCGTGCCAAATTGCTCCGCCAAAGAGCGAGGCCACATGACTGGTGTTTTCGCACTACAAGAAGTAATTTTGGTTAGTAGAAATAAATTCATACAAATTTTGTGAGACAATACCGGGAAGTTTCTAGTTGCTGTAGTTAGTTCTTACTTGACCGAAAATTTTTCGCAACTATTTGTCACTTTGCCCCTCTCCCATCTCTCTTATTTTTTTTTTTAGAGTCCATGAGCATCATTGCATGGGACATGCAAGCTTGACTCAACGTGGGTTCCAACAAGTGTCCTGCTATCGAGGAACCGCGTCTGAGCAAGTGAGAAACAGTCTGAATCGTGCAAATGAGGTTCCCGAGCTGAGGGGTGCCGTGAAGGGCTGGTGGCTTTCAAGTTGACGACTCCCAAGCAGATGATTTTCAATCCGGTGATCCCCATGAAGGTGGTTTTATCCCAAGCTGGTGGGCTGCCATGCATGAGGTTCCCGAGCCACTAAGTCCCATCTTGATGACTCCCGAGCGGGAGAGGCTGTGATGGAGACTCCTGAGTAGAGCAAGTGCTAGCTATGACTTCTGAACAGCGTGTTGATCGATCCTAAGTAGAGTAAATCCTGGGCAGAGAAGTCCCGAGGAGTTGGGCTATGGAGATTTTGGGCTGGTGGGCTGAAGAGGTGCCGAGCTATTGTCTCCCAAGTAGCAGGTTCCCGAGCTGAGGGGAGCAACATGAAGGGTCGGTGGTTCTTGGGCTGGCGACTACCGAGTAGATGACCTCAGAGCCGGTGAATTCTGAGCCACGTGAGGGTGGTTTCCCGAGCTAGGGGTTGCCATGCAGGTACTGCTTCTAGAGCCAAGGTGCTGCCATGGAGGACCATGAGCAGAGGAGGGGCCCATGAGGGGTGTGCCTGAGTCTAGGTGCTGCCATGGAGAACCATGAGCAGAGGAGGACCCAGTGCTGGGTGTTGCCTGAGCCGAGGTGCTGCCGTGGAGAACCATGAGCAGAGGAGGACCTCGTGCAGGGTGTTTGCTGAGTCGAGGTGGTTCAAGATATCGGCCACATGCATTCTCATGCAAGGGGCCGTACAGCGAGGCCCTCACTGAGGACAAGCGGCCATGGGTGGTCTCCGAGGGGAGAGACGATGCCGGCGGTTCGCATGGATATCGCCGGCACAGCCCCTGGCCGGGCCACGACGAGGCCACGACCCCTCCATGCGCACGTTGGCGTGCGCCATGTTGAGCTTACCAACCGCTAGGCATGGCCCCGAGGGAGGGAGGTCATATCACGCTAGACAGAAACTCTCGGAAGCCCAAGTGGTGGCTGCCGGAGAGTCAGAAGGGCTCATGGTGGCCAGCCGTGAGCCTCTCGAGGGCGTTGGGGAACGTTTACACGTTGCCCCACTGTGCACAGCTAGCACTTATAGTAACTGCCACGGCTGCGGCAGAGAATGCCGGCGGCCCTCGCGGCGGTTCAGAGTGCACGCTGATGGTGCCACGGTGCTGGCATGAGGCTGCCCACGCGTGCACCCGTCCAGTTGCCATGCATGACATTGTTCACAGTGCCATGCATAGCCTTTACATGCGTGGCGGCACTGTGCATTTAAGTGCACAGTGCCGTTTATGACACTTGTGCATGCAGACCACTGTGCACTTAAGTGCACAATAATTCCTTGCAAGCGCATGCACCCTGAGCATAGACTACACTCTCCCTTGTTGGGGAGACGAGCGGCCTGGGCATTCACACTGTAAGTGCCTTGTGCAAGCCCTTACGGGCGAGCCCCGATTCTGCTGTGACATCATTAATAAAAATAAGAGTAGAACAGTTTACTTATTTGGAGTAAGTTTCGCTTGTCTATTAGGAGATTACAGCGCACCGAAAATCGTCATTCTCCCACGTTCGGCTTAGAAAGTGTTTAGATCCCACAGGCGACGCCATTGTTGATGCGGTAAAAATCACTCAATAGGCTGAAAGGGGAGAAAGAGTCATTTTCGGCATAGGCCTCGTTCAGTGTCGTTTGGAACCTCCAGCAGTGTTCCAGTACTGCTGTACGGTGGCGGTGCGTACGTCCATGACGATGAACGGAAAATAAGTGCAGAGAATGTAAAAAGAGATGACACCTACATTTACATGGATCGGCATTGAGCCTATGCCCACGGGGGTTTGGAGAGGAGAAATCTACTATAATATTCTTATTTACAGTCTCTCATGATCTCTCATATCTTACTGTACAGTGGTAATGTTGAATATAAATTTATTGGAGAAGAGGTATTCATTGGAGCTCCCTATGTATCTGGTTTCGAAGGAGAAGTCGATGAAGGAAAAACTCTCTCTGGAGAAAAAGAACTTTGAAATGAGAAGAAGAAGAACCTCCTTTATTTATCTGATTGCATTTTCCCGCGTGCGCCCCCTGCAGGTGAGGCCCAACCTTTGCGTGTTTGACCGCGCCCCTCTTGACAGGCCTCGACACCAACCATACCTCCTGACCCCTAATAGCCCACTACTTCCTGACACTCCCACATCCCTGCTGTTTCCTAGCCCTTACTTTTAGCCCTCTCCACATGCCTCCTTACCCCCTTGTCCCCTACTGGGCTCAGGGCAAATATTTTAATCTCCTCACAGTTAATATAACGTCTTTTCCAATACAAATACTTACTAGGAGTCGTGACATAAACACGATAAGGCTCATCGACCACGGGTCCTATCCAAAAAGTTGCATCCATGATCCACCAGCTTTTATATAAATTACTGATATAGAAGGTAGGTTTTTTTGTTTTGGCTGGATTGATAAAAAGGTAGTTACTGGGTAAGGTGTGGATTTTGCGTCTGCATTCATCTCTCTAACTTTCTAATTTGCCTTCTGATTTGATATTATATGAAAAATCTGATGTCAAATTAAGATCTCATTCAATACTACGATGTCACCCCATTACAACAAAAATACTTTTTTTTACGATTTTTTTTTAATTTAATTTAAAAAAGACATTTCTATTGTAGTGATGTGCGGACTTAGACGAGAGATACAAGACATGATTATTTTATGTCGTGCTCGCTATTTAAATCTATTAAAACATATCAAGTCCGTGTAGAAAATATTTTTTTTTTTATCCAATTGACATGCAAATTGAAAAATTATATGATCAGTGATGTGAAGGGTACGGTCTTGCAAATAAAAATACCTAGTAACAATCATATGCATGCAAGAACGATAATTTACTTAGAAAGATAATGTTCTCTTCAATATATATATATATATGGTTACGTGAACTTAGGGTCTTACTTCCACTATAATTTAATGAATATATAAATGAAATAAGTCGACTTAATAAGTTTATAACATGAAGAGGATAGGACCAATATGATTGGAATAAGATGACACTGTCAAACAACGAAGCCGGGATGGGGAAATATTAGACTCATTAATTTACTTAAATTGATTGCAATCTTTTTATAGCATTTTTTTTTGGCTTTATCTTTTTATAGCATTTGATTGGAATGAGAACTCGCGTGATACCCGCATGCAATGCCATCCACGTCGTGCCATCACTCTTTTAAAAGAAAAATGATGACCATTGCGAATAGAGACGCATTACTCTTTTAAAAGAAAAATGATGATCATCATGAATGATTTTATTTTAGAGTTATTCTATTATTAAGTTGGTGTGGTGTGTATAGCACATCATCTACATAATTTAAATGATAAGATTTGATTTATAAGACAAATTTTAAAACTGATTTTTCAAATCAAATTATATTATATAAACAGTACTTTACTAGATGTGCTCTACATACCGACTTAATAATAATTTTTTTTTTTTTTACTTTTTTGGATTGGCTAAAATTTATTGATATTTAACTAAATCTTAAATAACTAAAAAACCCTCCATTTTGATATTAGATTAATTATTCAGTATTCAATATGCATTTGAGTTATAATACCTATGGGTGATACTCACATGGTGCGGGGCATGGTGGACCCGTGCGGTGTGGTGGACCCTTCCTCGCACCTCGCCCAGCACCATGTGGGGGATCCGCCCAGTCCAATGCTACTCATGGCCCATTGGGCCTAAAAACTATTTTTTGTTTCAAAAAATATTTTTGGACCCAAATTATCATATAATTTAAATTGTAAATTAAAATTTATATATACAACAAAAATTTAAAAAATGATGCTGGGGACGGTTTGGGCCCCAATGTACAACTTTGCTGAAATTGGAGTTATTCTAAGAAATGATGCTGGGGACGGTTTTGTTTGCTCTGATTAGATGGGAAATGAGAGTTTTTGATGTTGATGATTTTGAAGCTTTGGCGGCTTTGAGAGGGTTAGAGATGATATTCCATAAGGGTTTTTCAGGACTGATCTTGGAAGGAGACTTATTGCATGTGACAAATACAGTAGCTTCTTTACCACTTTTACAGATTGTGACATTTGCCATGTTGGTAGATAGAGTGTTGGTAGATGATACAGCTCAATGGTGGCATACCTGTCCTGATGTTGTATTAAATAGAGTGTTGTTGGATGCTAAACCGTAATTAATTTGTCTATGTTTGGTATATGTTAGTTGTCATTATACATGTCAATATAACTTGTTCTTGATTATTCAAGTATGAATGAAGTGTATCTTATTTTTTTAATTTTCTAAGTTAAAAAATTATCTCATAATATTTCATTAATAAAAATATGTGCTTCACGTATCTTAAAAGACGTGTGTTAATATTTTAAACGTATCTAATTTTAGAAGTAAACATTACTGTAAAAGCAATATAAATGAGATTTTTTTAACTAAAATATGAGAATATGAGATAATCCAATGTCAATATTGGAAAGGACAATGAAGAAACAGATGTAGAAATAGAGACAACTTCCAAAACAAAGGGGACTAAACAGGAACAAGAGGAATCCACTGAAGAATATCATTCTTCTTCTCTTTTTTCGGAAGAAAAGGAGGATCTGGACAAAATGGATGAAACAGAAAAGATACGAATGAATGGAAAGTTAAAAACAAAGGATGAATTCCACTTTAAAGAGATACGCTATAAAAATAGACCAATTTATGAAACTTCATATCTAGGGCTGCCTAGCATGTACCCGTAGTGCATTTCTAATTTTTTTCCTTTTTATTTTTAAATACTTTTTAAGCATATTTAAACAAAAGAAAAGTACATATTCATTGTAGTTACTTTCTTAACTATTAAAAAAATAAAAAATAAAAAAACACTAGCTATCAAACTGAGAAGGCAAAATAGGGACTACCTAACAATTTCCCATTTGAAAACACTACTTAACAAAGGAAACTACAGTTCAAATGGTGGCTACAAAATGCTTAAGTCCGGATGTGACACAAAGCATTCATCATTCAATGTTGAAAGAATGTGTGATGCATGCCAGGTACTCTCAATGCCCTTAGTTCGAGGCAAGTTAAGAGACTTTGCTTTGTATGCGAGGGCCGGACAGTGAAGGGATTGTCACCACCTGTAGTTTGTAGCAAGTCAAAAGATTTGACTTTGTGTGCGAGGGTTAGGCAGTAAATGGACTGTTACCGCTTGTTGTTTGTAGCGAGTTAAGGGACTTAACTTTCATGGGCGAGGGCCGAAGCAGTCATGGGACTGACATTGCCATTGTTTGCTACAAGCCAAGGTACTCTGCTTTGCTGAAGGAGATGCTCAACCGCTCTACTGTTGTGGGAGGTAAGGCTCGACTGCGTTGCTGCGATGGGAGGCAGGCAAAAATCGATCGAGTTGTTGTGATGGGAGGTAGGCAAAACTTGATCGAGCTATTGCGATAGGAGGCAAACCTTAACCGGGCTGCTGCGACTGGAGACAAAGCTCAACCAAGCTGTTGTGATGGAAGATAGAGCTCGATCGCGCTGTTGTTACAGGAGGTAGGACTCGACCACCCACAGAGCTCGATCATGCTATTGTTACAGGAGGTAGGACTTGACCGCCCACAGAGCTCGACCACCTTGAGAGGTTTTCGCCGAAAACCAAATGGTTAGTGTACTACAAATCACAAGTTTGAGACTTGCCAACCTGATCTAAGCGGAGGCACTTCTGGTAAGCATTCAATTTCTACAATGCTTGAGTGAGGCGTGAGGTGTCGAGGTGAGGCTCAAAGGTTGAATAGTCCTTTTGTTATTTGCTTTTGTTGCCCGCAACACTCTTTGGTGCTTGGCCGCATGGCACTGGGGCCACATCGGGCGTGTGTCAGTTTGGAGCACTCGGCCAGGATAAATGGAAGGCGAACTCGGCCAATCTGCTCTTATAGAAGATGGAGCTCGACATCATTGCTCTAGCGAGAGATGGAGCTTGACTGCGTTGCTGCGGTGGGAGATGGAGCTCGACCGCACTGTTGTGGTAGGAGACCGAGCTCGACCGCTTTGAGAGGTTTCCTAAAAAAAACCAAATAGGTCAGTGTAGATAATCAAACTCACAAGTTTGAGATTTGCAAACCTGAGTCATTTTGGCAATGATGAAGACACGGGATGACCGCGATACCAAACGGTTTATTCTCAAATTAAGATGCCCGAGTGGTGCCCAAGAGGGGCTTCGTAGCCTGTGTTTCGTGCTACGCGGGTGATTTCAGACGAATTATATTCTTGGGGCATGTAGCCACTGTGATTCTCATGGAACCTCGAGGAGTTTGCAGGGAACCTCCAAAAACTAATTTTGTTAGTAAAAATGAAATTCAAATAGAAAATTTGAGAGAGACAAACCAGAGCAATTTAGCTGCTACTTTCAATTCTCCCTCGAGAGATTGTTCATTGCTAAATGATTTTTGCACGAGAAAATTGTCTGGCCTTGTGCACTTTTGTAGCAACAAAGATTTTCTGTCTTTGAATGATGATGATGATGATTATTATTATTATTATTATTTACCATTGAATCTAGGCAAGCAACTAAGTGTGATGAGAAACTTACTTTATGTGAGCAATTAAGTGTGACAAGAAACTTACTGTGGGCGAGCAATTAAGTGTGGCGAGAGACTTACAGTGGGCGAGCAACCTACTCTGGACGAGCAAAGGTGAAGGCGACAAACTCCTCTATGGGAAGCGAAGTTTTTGTGTTGAGGTGCTTCCACATTGTGGGATGTCGTCGTCTCCATTTGTTTGCTTAGTGTGGAAGGCGAGAATGTTTCTACCCGCCGTGGGCAGCTGCTCAGCTAGTTCCTGCTGTGGGTACTATAAGGAGTGTAATCCCCTAGACCTGGGCTAGAGCGAACGGGCCTGGCCCAGGTCGCTTGAGTAACATGGGCTGAGACTAGACCAAAGAGGGCCGGCCAGACCCAGAAGTATGGATTGCTACTGACCACCCACGATCAAGGCGCTAAGGCCAAATCGAAGTGTCAGGAAGGACCCTGACCCCCAGGGGTTGAAAGTAGCGGAGACAAAGGCACCGATAACTCAGAAGCAGGGTGTCAGGGACAATCCTTGCACTCAAGTATTAACGGCGAGCTCGCCTGACCATGGCCACGCCGCATTAAATGGAAGACAATGCCAAGCACGACACGACCTGGACTGAGGTGTCAGTGGTCACCACAATCAGGTGTGGGGCCCAACCACCTAACAAAAGGTTAACATGGATCATGGTAGGAGGGGATCTGGGTGACACCCCACGACCCGATTAACAGGTACGGGTAATACCTCCTCGAATCCCTTCACCAGAAGATCACATTGGCCAGGTATATAAATACCCTCATATGCCCTCTGGGGGGCTCCCTCTGATTGAATGTTTTTCTTTAACACTTGCCTTGCCACTCTCTCCCAACAACTGACTTAGGCATCGCAGGTGCCACAACGCCTTGAGCCCCCCATTCTCTATCTCAACAGGATCTAGACTGAAATTAGCAGCATGGAGTTGCCCAGACTGTGAAACATGACATCAACATGTGACTTTGTGGTGGCAAGCCATGGTTTTTTAGCGGCCACTTCAAGGTGGTGAGCATTCGCTCATATGTGACGAATGATCTTAGTGCAAGTGAGGCTGGGCGACGTGAGCCATAGTGGAGAGGAGCGCGAAGGTGGTGGCAAACAAAGTCGCTGGTGGTTTCTGATCTCCCTGTCATTGGACTCTACATCTATGATGTTGCTGGTAAGCTTGTAGGAAAGAGGTTGCAGGCTGGTGGCACAGAGGAGGCTTTTCGGCCGGTTTATGTTGGGTGTGACGGTTTAGAGTTCTTCGTGTGCTGGGGATGCCATGGTGGCAATAGAAATTGCCGGCCGGTAGACCGATTCCATGCATGATGGCCACATTACAACTCCCAGGTTAGGGGGTGTGTTTGGCCGTTTGCCTGCCTACTTCGTTGCTTCGCCTCCAATGGTAGATCCTGTCGTCGATGACTTCCAGGTGTTCCCCACGGTGGCTTCTACACTTGTTGGCGTTCTCACACCTCCACATGTGAGATGCCTTCGCCCGACCACCTGCATGCATGTTTGAGGCACCATACACGACAATTCTTTAGGTGGATGGCGCTTCTCCACGTGCATAGTGCACGCCATGTAGCCTGCCTTTTTTTTTTTTTTTTCTTTTGTAACAATACTTACTAAAAAGAAATAATCCAAAAGTAAACACTTTACAGAGCAATTTAGTTAGATATAATCAGAATACCAATCGAATTAGCAAACTTTTTGTATTTTCATTATTTCACAGATCAATAAGGCGATAATAACGTAGGTCGTTTTGCAATTTCGAGAGTGTATTGAAAATCAAAGGCTTGCATCGCAGTTCCCTGGATTGAAAATAATAATAATAAAAATGATAGTAGATGAAAGGTTGAAGAGATCTTATCTGCTTTTTCTGGAGATGTTCTTGAGCCGTGGAATCATACTTCTTCCATTTTCGGTACAGAGAATAAGTCAATTCCACAGACAATACAAACTGTTAATGCCAAAAATCGCACAATAGGTAGGAACGGAGGAAAGAGTTATCTCTGCCCACGATGATGATTCAGACTTCGATACGGTGCTTTTCGCATTCATCAATGAAATAAATAATAAATAAGCAAATAAAATATAAATGTAGAGATACAAAGATTTACGTGGTTCAATGTAATGCCTACATCCACATGGAGTTTGGGGACAAATTCTACTATGATAGGTGATTTTATATATCTCTCATGACCTTACATATCTCTTAATACATTAGAGAAATTTAGGGTTTCGAGAGATTGAAGATGATGCCTCTGTTGAGAGAAGATCATTTGGAGTCATTGTGCATGGTGGAGTACTTTGTGCGTAGAGAAGTCGTAGAGAGCTTGTGCAGATTTGTAGAGATATTTTCCTCTTATAGAGATTTCTTTCATTCGTTGAAGTGATTGAGTCCTACTTGCCTTATGAAGCCCTTTCCTTTTAAGAGTCTTAGTCAACTTGCTTTATATCTTGGCTTTATTTCTTCCATTTTTTTTAGTGATAGGTTTTCAATGGGCTAAACCTAATCAGCTTTCCCTAACATCCTCCATGATCGAATTAGTTTGATTTATCTAGTTATCAATACAAAAGCAATACTGGAAATTAATGGCTCATTTGGGATATTTTAGAATTTCTATGAATATTAGTGAAATAGTTCGAGTTAAGATGATTTATTGGGTTTTGAAAAATGAGTGAAAAAAAACTGAATAAAATATTATAAAGTTAAAAAATTATTTGAATATTATTTTTATTTTGAAATTTGGAAAGTTGTAAAGTTTTTTGTGTTTTGTGTGAATTTAGAAAAATTGTATTGTTTAGGTAATGATTAGATGAAAAAGTTAAACATTTGAAATTGAAAACATTTTGTGTTTTGAGTAATGTTTAGAAAAAAAATATCTAAAAATACTTGCAAATATGTGAGAATCATAGTGTCACCAAACATACCCTACCTCGTTTGTTTTCACAAAATTTCTCAACTCATCTCATCTAATTATTACAACTTTATTAAATTTTTACACAAAATAAAATAAACAATTCAAATTTTCCAATCTTAAAACAAAAATAATATTAAAAAATAATATTTTATTCAATTTTTAATTTTTATCTCAACTCAACTTATCTCATCTGTAAAAGTAGATGAGATGAGATAAACTGAGGCAACTCCTCCATAGTGCCGGACATAATGACCAACAACTCCTCCATAGTGCTGGACATAATGAGATTTCTGAATAAATTAATATATGTTGTAGTTTTCATTGAATTGGGAAATAGTTGGTACGTGAATAATTTTAGTACCGATGGTAAAGACATGACCAGAATAATGGGATAACAATGAGTTGAATGTATTGATGATTAAAAAAAAATCAGAAGAATGTGATATATATGCATTGATCATCTGTTCGGAATTCTCATATTATATATTTTGAAATCCCATTTTGATGGAATACATTATATCCATATAATATATTCTAACCTCATACTTGTTTAATTTACTCCTTGAATGAGAAGTAGGTTTCTTGTTTTTTATTGAAATATAATCTAACTCCGTCATAAGTGATGTCTTTTAATAAAATTGGGGAGGGAGTCACTGAACATGTGACCTTCGACTATTTGAAAAAAAAAAAAAATTTACTAGCAAGATGCAGAGATCGATCCATCGATGAAATATAAATCCTTTTAATTTGTTCTTACATAAGGTGGTCCAAATTAAAAAGACTCCATTAATTTGGTGGGAAAGATCACTTTTAGTGCCACTGAATAATAGAACAATCTGTAATCAAATTTAATATTCATTAAAGTATAATAATTTTAAGTATATATTATGAATAAATAAATCATGTTTCAATTTTGTTGGAAACTTCTCTTGACTCGAGCATATAGAAGATGGTGGGTTTATGGTTGGCCCATTAATTTCTATCGCTGGAACATCCATTAATGCATGTTCAGGCCATTTGAAGGGCCAATTAATTTTATTAGGGGAATGATGTGTATTGTGTTTGCAATTAATTAAATACAACTTATTAACTCTTCTAGTGACGCCAAGTGCCTCGTCTCTTTATGCATGGAAATTAATGATTATTTTATGTATTAACCATATAATAATAACCATATAATATTATTATAAGGCATTATTGGCAGCTAAGGTAACTGATCCTTTGGAATGTCCAGTTAATCGTATTCTCAATCACCTACCCAAAGAGCTGACAAAGCATATTTCCTGATTGTATTACGACAACCATTTGTATTTAACATTAATATAATATGCTAGTTATATTCAGATGTTGATATGA
This sequence comes from Juglans regia, assembly GCF_001411555.2. NCBI lineage: Eukaryota > Viridiplantae > Streptophyta > Magnoliopsida > Fagales > Juglandaceae > Juglans > Juglans regia. The sequence continues at coordinate 3,948,249 of NC_049904.1, forward strand.
GTTGAGTTCTTTATGAATAATAATGAGTTAATTGAGATGGTGAAGTGAGTTTTATGAAGCCTACCTACTCACTACATGAAGGGATCGGACTTTTTGCGGTGATTTAAATTGCTGCAAAAAGTGCTAATGTAGCCGTAAAAGAAATATTAGCATTCTCAGTCTTTCGCAACTAAATGGTCGGTTTTAATCCGTCATAAAAATATTTTTGCAGCGAAACATGAAATGGTCGCTAAAGATCTTTTATTCACGACGTTTTATATTGCCGCTAATTATAAATTAGTACGCCGGAAATGATCTGATTATGATACTGAAAAGACTTGCAGCCACGGACTAGCGTCCTTAATACCCCCAAAACACGCCGCCATTAATTGGGTTTAATTGCCGCGAAAGTTATTGAGTCGCAATGCCATTAACGGCAGTCCTATCCCCGTCGCAAAAAATAGAGAAAATCGCTGGGAAAGACTCAGTTTTTTTGCGTCGCTCAGGATAGTGCCGCAAATATCATTCCGTAATGTGAGTTGCCGTCGTTTCCAATGCGCCGCAAAAGCTGATTGGTAAACTATATGCCATTTTTTGCGATGCCACGGATAGCGTCACAAATGCTGTTGTAGTGAATTTTGTCGCGTCAACATAATTATTATCGTCGGAAATGGGTCTAATTTGCAATCCATTCCGGCGTTGTTTTTACCTTTAAAGAGTGTAATTTGTTAATTAAGTTGGTCCGTCGCAAGCAGAAATAAATGGGATACAAGTCAGTATATATTAACAATTCCAAACTTCTAATTAGATTTCCAGATTTCAGTTATATATAATTTCACTTTATCACATAGAAAAATTAATAATATTACAATTTTATTATTACGTACCTAACTTAACCCAACTTCAATCGTTTAGTTATTGGCTGAGTAACACAATTTACTAACAATTAGTAAACATCAACCCATATAATAAAGAATTTCTTACAATTAAATAAGGCAATCAATATTATATGGGAATGAAAGACGTCGACCTTCAGATATAATATGATTCAAGTTGCATGTTTAATGCTTATATATCCTATATAATGCACATGATCAGGTCCTTTGCTTATGTTACATATAGGTCTCGTTTGTTTTTAAAGATGAGATGAGATGAAATATAATTTTTTAAAATATATATGAATAGTATTTAGATATATTGAATATAGATGAGATAAGATGAGATAGAATAAAATTATGTTTATTTATAAAGATGAGATGAGATTAATTTGATTTTTTTGTAAAGAATTTATGGTTATGAGACCCACAATCATTTTACAATTTTTTTTTTTTTTTTGCTTTTTTGTTGGTTGGTTGTGTAAATGTGTTGTGTTTTGTTTTTTTTCCTCCAAACAATTTGGCGTTTTGCTTTTTTTTTTTTTTTTGAGGGGGTTTTCTGCTATTGGGACCTACTAACTTGAGTATGTGTTATTTTTTATTTTTATTTTTCTAACGTTCGGCGTTTGTCTCAGGACCCACTCATAAAAGCAACATACTGCTAAAACAGAGTACAGAAGAGGAAGAAAGGATAGGCTGGCAGTTTTTTTTTTTATAGTATAGTTCATGAATAGTAATAAAATAATAAGAGATAAAATGAGATGAAATAAGATGAGATGAGATAAAAAAATGAATGTTTATTTTCAGAGAATATCTGACCATACAAAACTTAGAAAAATTTTCAAAATTTTGTATTTTATCTCTCAAAGCAAACGAGGCCATAATTTCACCTCTTGCTCATTTTCCAGACCGTAACATACATACATACTAATGTTAGTATGTATGTATGTATATGTATGTATATGTACATGTGTGTGGAAACCTCAAATTCCCTATATATCAAATTCCCTAACATTAATCATCTTTATTTTATAAAAAAGAGGTCTTGATAGATATATACCTGTTTCGAAGGGCTGTGGCCATAAAAATATTAGTTGATGCAGCAGGTGGACCATGAATGAAGCAGGAAAATCATGATCACTAGGTTGCTCCAAGTGTGAATACCTTGCACCCTGACCAACGAGTTCATAGATGACAAGTATCTAGCAATGCTAATATTTTCTGCATCCCATCCAAAGTTTTTGGTACCATACCGTACTATGCCGTACCGGCCAATCGGCCGGTACCGGTGAAATAAGTGTTTCGTTTCGGCCGAAATTTTAGCTGTACCGGCCGGTATTTTATGTTTCGGCCGAAACACAAATTTTGGCCGGTACGCTTTTCAGCAGCTTGGTTGATGGCATTTTTGTAATTTTTGCAAACTCTAAGGGCAAGTTTGGCCTTTCACCACAAAATGAAAACCTATTTTGGCCTTAGTTTTGGTCCTTCAGATTTCAGAATTCTCAACTCTCAATTCTCAAACTTCATTTTCGGCGCCCAGGCTCCCAACATCTCACAAGTTCACGCAGCTGCAGCGCACCCGAGCTGTCCCAGACCAGCCAGCGGCCAGCAGTCCACTGCACGTCGCCGACCACCACAGGCCTCAACTCGATATTTTATTTTTACTATTTTTTTTGTTTATATTTATAACTTAATTTAATTATTTTTTTGTTACTTTTTTGATAAACAAATCAGAATTGTATTTTGATAGATGCTTTAGATTATATTGTTATAGTGTTTGTTTGTATTTTTATAGATATTTTAGATTATATTGTTATAGATGTTTGTTTTTATTTTGATAGATGTTTTAGATTATATTTTGATAGATGTTTTAGATTATATTTTTATAGATGTTTGTTTTTATTCTTATAGATGATGTTTTAGATTATATTTTTATAGATGTTTGTTTTTTATTTTGATAGATGTTTTAGATTATATTTTTATAGATATTTTAGATTATATTTTTATAGATGTTTGTTTGTATTTTTATAGATGTTTTAGATTATATTTTTATAAATATTTTAGATTATATTGTTATAGATGTTTGTTTTTATTTTGATAGATGTTTTAGATTATATTTTGATAGATGTTTTAGATAATATTTTTATAGATGTTTGTTTTTATTCTTATAGATGATGTTTTAGATTATATTTTTATAGATGTTTGTTTTTAATTTTTATTCTTATAAATGTTTTTGATTATATTGCATAAGTAGTTTAGATTTGATGAGTTTCTTCTTAATGACTTACTTATAAGTGTTAATTTTTTATACTTTAATAGTTATAAATGTCTAGTTGTCAATCAACTGGTGGTATGACTTCAACTCCAACACTTGCTCCTGTAAGATCAGAAGATCCAGTATGGGCCCATGCACGTGCTGTGCCAGTGGCAAGAAATAATACTGAATGTTTATATTGTAATAAAATAATTAGAGGTAGCGGGATCACTCGGTTGAAGCATCATCTAGCTGGAATTTCAGGCGATGTAGAAGCATGTAAAAAGGTGTCTGAAGATGTAAAATGGCAAATGAATGAGTTGCTTAATGAAATGAAAAAAAGCAAAGAGAAGAGAAGGAGAATAAGGTCAGAGATTGGAGGCGATATAGATTTAACATCTGATGATATTGATGATCGTAATAGTATGGAGGGACAGTCTCAGCTTTCAAAAGGTAAGGGGAAGTCGAAAGAATCTGGAACTGGAGAGTCAGTGGGGGGATTGAGTAGATTTTTTGCTCCAAGAACAACTCCTGGGGCCCAACCTTCAATTAAGAGTTCTATGTGTTCAAATGAGATGATTGTAAAAGCAAATATGGCTGTAGCACGCTGGTGGTATGATGCTAATCTACCTTTTAATGCTGCTCAATCTAAGTTTTATCAACCAGCTATCGATGCCATGACTGCCATTGGGCCATGACTCAAAGGCCCATCTTTATATGAGTTGAGAGGAAATTTGTTAAAAATGGCTGTGAATGAGATTCGAGATTATTTGCAACAAATTAAGAAGATTTGGAATGAGACCGGTTGTTCACTAATGGCAGATGATTGGACAAACCAAAAGCAACAATCAATAATCAACTTTCTTGTTTATTGTCCGAAAGGTACAATATTTTTGAAGTCTGTTGATACATCTGGTCTTAGAAAAGATGCTGAAACATTGTTTAATATCTTTGATGAGGTTGTTCAAGAAATTGGACCTGAGAATCTTGTGCAGTTCATAACGGACAATGATGCAAGTTATAAAGCTGCAGGAAAAAAGTTACAACAAAAGTATGGCTCTTTCTACTGGTCCCCATGTGCAGCTTATTGCATAGATTTAATGTTGGAGAATTTTTCTGATCCAAGATATTTTCCCCTTATTGATGATACCATAAAAAAGGTAAAAAAGATAACAAAATTCATCGATAACCATGGCTGGGTTTTGGCATTGATGAGAAAAGACTTTACCAAAGGTCATGATTTGTGTCGTCCTGCAGTTACAAGGTTTGCGACAAATTTTTTAAGTATCCAATGTTTGCTCTTGTTTAAGAAAGAACTCAGACAAATGTTTACTTGTGATAAATGGATTGCATCAAGTCATTCTAAGAGCAGCATAGGGAAAGAGATATCTGAGATTGTTTTAGAAGATAAAGAGTTTTGGGTTCAATGTCAATTCATTGTTAAAGTTAGTGAACCTTTGGTTCGTGTTCTACGACTTGTTGACGGGGATGAGAAGCCTGCAATGGGATACTTGTATGATGCAATGGAAAGAGCCAAAGAGAACATAAAAGCAAGATGCAATAACAAAGTCATTTTATTCAGTCCATTCACCAGGATCATTGATTCCAGATGAGATAGGCAACTTCACAGTCCATTACATGCGGCGGGTTGTTTTCTTAACCCTGGAATTTACTATAGCCCCAATTTTAAAAATAAAAATGATGTTATAAGAGGCTTCAACAGCTGTGTTATGAAAATGGAACTTGATCCCGATAATCAAGACAAGATCATTGCAGAACTTGACTTGTATAAGAATGCAATAGGTGAGTTTGGACATTCTTTAGCAATCCGCCAGCGTGATAAGATTAATCTAGGTATTATCATTTATCAATATCATTTGTTAAATAGTGTGACTTTGTACTTTAAATTTTATCTTATTTTATTTTTACTTGTATTTAATTAATAATTTATAATTGCATTATTGTTATAGTTGCATGGTGGACCCAATTTGGTTGCAAGGTTCCAACGCTTCAAAGGTTTGTTGTTCGAGTACTAAGTCAATGTTGTAGTGCAACTGGATGTGAGAGAAACTGGAGCACATTTGATTTTATTCATTCGAAGAAGAGAAATAGATTAGTGCATAAACGTTTGAATGACTTAGTATTTGTTCGTTATAACTTGAAGCTGAGAGAGAGGTAAATTTTTTTAATACTAATGTTTTCACTGTTGAAAAATATATAACATTTTCACTTATGTTTGATTTTATTTTGACAGGAGCATAAAAATGGGAAGAGATGCTTTAGATCCAATCAATCTTGAAAACATTGATTTGATGGAAGAATGGGTAGGTGAAGAATCTGAGCTTCTTGATGGAGAAGATTTGGATTGGGCAAGTATTGAGGAGCCATTGGCCTCACTAAATGAGGAAGACAATTATAATATTGGTGTTGATGTTGATGACGGAGATGACGTTGATGAAAATATTTTGATTAACATGTCGAATCCTGATCCTTATTGTCTTTTTGATGAAGATGATCATCTTTGATGACGTAGTGAAGTTACTGATTTTATCATGATAATATTGGTATTTATAACTTTGTGTTAGTTGTAACTTAAAACTTAAGACTTGTATTGAGAATATTGAGTTTGACTTATTTTGTTGTTATTTTGGAATACAGTTAATGCTTGTATATATATATAATTTATCCAGGTTTAAATTATTCCAAAACGGTATACAAAACGGTATCGGTACGGTACCGGTACCGAAACGGTATCGTGACCGAAATATTATGCCGGAACGGTACACGAAACGGTACCGGTACCGAAATATTTCATTCCAGTGCCTTGACCGGTATGGCTTCCGGTACGGTATTCAAAACTTTGATCCCATCCACCCAACCATGTATGCCATCATAAAAGGCACCCACAAAATTTTATAGATTCCTTCCCTCCCTATGACAACAAAAGCATTTCCCACCCGTGACAGCCAAGTAGGACACTAAAAAACAATACTGCTATGCACAGTCGCCTCATACAGACGGCGTGCAGTCGGCTGACGTGGCATAACGCCACGTCAGCTAATTTAAAAAAAAAATGCGAAACGAAGATGAAAAGCGGAAAGGGATTAGAAATCATTTTCCCGCTTTGTGTTGGTCCGTGAGCCGTGCGAGACCAGAAGGAGACCAGAAGATAGATCCTGCTACGGCCTTCTTCGTCGTTTTGGTCTGCAGTTGAAATCGATAGATCCTGGATCGAACGTCGTTGGGTGCCCAAAGCAAGGCCGGTCTGCGTTGGGCTGGGTCAAGGCGGAGCGCCGTTTGGGCTAACTTGGTGGGCTTCGTTTGGGTCAGGTTCGTGGGCCATCATCCCGGGTCAGATAACTGGGCCAGCTTTTCGGGTCAGCTTCGTGGGTCGGTTTCGTGGGTCATCTTCATCCCCAAACCGTCACACCGTGGGTCATCTTCATCTGTGAATCTGAAATTTTCACTTTGCATTTTGATTAAATGTTTTGGTTTGCTGATAAACAATGAAACATGTTATGATTTAGTTGTTTTTTTTCTTCCATTGTTGTTGTGATTTAGCTGATTTTTTTCTTCCACAGCTTGGTTTTTTTCATCCAATTCATGTTGTAATTTAGTTGTTTTTTTTTTTCATTGCTGTTGTGATTTATTTAGCTGTTTTTTTCTTCCACAGTTTCATTTTTTTCTTCCGTTGCTGGTGATTTAGCTGTTTTTTCTTCCACAGCTTGGTTTTTTTCTTCCACAACATATAGTGATTTAGTTAGTTTTTTTTTTTCATGTTGTGATTTAGATTTGATATTGTTAAATACAAGATTTTTGCATTGCATAGAGTTAGATATGTGAAAATTTGTTAGCTGAAAAATTAATTTACTTGTTAAATATTGTGGTTTAATTATTATGAGAACAAAGGCCCAATGAAATATTGTGTGTTTTTCGTGGAAGATTAGTTCTAGCTGCTAATTTGTTAAATTAACAAATTAAATTAGTCTAGTTTGTTTTTACAGATAAAATGAGATTATTAAAACAAACGAGGCGCGGTTCTTCTGTGTTACAACCTAGCTTGAAACACACCACTACAAAATGCATTGACTAAGCCATACTCCAAACTCATAAATTTTTCCATATGACATCAATCTTTTCAATCAAACAACTCGATTTTTTTTTCAAGATATTCATAGTCTCTAAAATCATAATCCTTGGTGCATACTTCATAAAACGTGTATGGTAATGTGATATGTTCATAGAATGTACTTGACCTAAAGCTTACATTTAAAATAAATAAATAAATAAATAAAAAAATAAATTGGGTTGTTAATTAGTTAATTTAATGCATACTTAACTTGCATCAAACGACATTTAAGTGCATTCATATAAAAGGTGACAAATTCCCATTACCTATTGACTGAAGAAATTAGAAGAGTTTGAATTGATTAATATATTTGTAGTTGCAAGCATCAAAGATATATAATTTACTCTGTATGCATGGACGTTAATTAATTAGGCTCAATGAAATCATGTCTGGCATGTGTAAATCTTATGTGATGCTAAGCAAATTTTGATTAGTTTTTTTTTCTTCTAAGAAGTGTGTACAATATTAGTCTTCACTCTTGGTTGATTAAAGTAATTTTCCTGATAACTTATCAAAGACTGACTTTGGATATTGAACAACTTGTACAGGGTATGGGAAAAGGAGAAGAACACCCATCTCCGCTAACACCATCTAGCTCAAATCCGTCAAACTCAGTATGCTATTTCATAATTAAAGTTCTTAATTGCAGCTCAATGTTTAAAATCCTAATTATTATTATTATTATTATTTTTATGTTAGGACATCCCTCAAAGTGGTCTACTAAACTATCAACATTACATGCACGGTTACTTTGGACCAGTGCCTGCATGGTCACCAGCTTTCTTGCCATATCCAGATGGAACTAATAATCCAAGCAACATTCAGGTGGTTTTTCAACTTCCTTCTTAATTTTTAGTTATAAGATAATTATTTTTGAAACAAATTAAATGTTTTAATTTTTTTGTTTTAAGCAAAACGTTGGTTACCCATTTCAATTTGGAATGGGACCTTCGAGGCCATTTATCGCTAGAAGCTTTGCAACGAGCGCAAAAGTTGGTCAAGAAGATAGACCTGATTGTCTACAAACTGAAGCGCCATGTACTTCTGCTATAGTAGATGAAGAAATTTTGTTGGATAGATCAGATGAACGGGAAACTGACGATGGCACTACCGGTACATCACAGGTAGTGCCATCGTCAGATGGTGATGATATCATTGAGAAATCAAAATCGGGGATGGAGTTCAATTCGTTTGAAAATTTGTTCAGCTATTATAAGCTTTATGGTAAAAAATGTGGATTTGAGGTGATGACACAAAAGAGTGAAAGGTCAGAGGATCAGAGTGTGAGATATGTCACCCTCGGTTGTGCACGGGGAGGGAAGGCCCGAATTAAGAGTTCCAATCTCGCCAACCCACGTCCGACGGGAAAAACGGACTGTAAGGCAAGAATTAATGCCTTAAGAGTCGAGGGAAAGATGTGGTTGACAACAGTGCACAATACACATAATCATGGCCTCAGTCCAATGAAATTCCACTTCTTTCGATGTAACAGAGAAGTGAGTGAGTACTTTAAAAGAGTCCTAGACACAAACGACTTAGCTGGCATCCGATTGAATAAGAGTTACGGATCTCTTGTCGTTGGAGCTGGTGGCTTTGAGAACCTCCCATTTTTGGAAAATGATTGTCGCAATTACATCGACAAAACACGACATCTACGACTTGGCGCAGGTGGTGCTGGAGCACTTCAAGATTATTTTATGAGGATGCAGTACAAGAATAACAGATTTTTTGCATTGATGGATTTAAACAATGATGGGAGGTTAAAAAATGTTTTTTGGGCAGATCCACGTAGTCGGGCAGCCTACCAGTATTTTGGAGATGTAGTTACATTCGACACCACATACCTGACGAATAGGTATGGGATGCCATTTGCACCATTTGTTGGTATAAACCACCACGGCCAGTCGATTCTTTTGGGAGCTGGGTTGATTTCCAGTGAGGACACGGAGACCTTTACATGGTTATTCCAAACCTGGTTGCAGTGTATGGACGGTATAGCTCCAAAGACTATTATTACTGATAAAGACAGAGCAATGAAAAATGCAATTGCTATTGTCTTTCCAGAAACTCGACATAGGTTATGCCTATGGCATATACTGAAGAAAGTCCCTGAGAAGCTTGGGTCATATGCTGCATATAGAAGTGGGCTGAAAACTCAACTGATGAAATGTGTGTACGACACACAAACTATTGAGGATTTTGAGAAATGTTGGGCCGAGTTTATTAATACATACGACTTAAATGACAATGCATGGTTGAACAGTTTATATGCGGAGCGTGAGAATTGGGTACCAGTTTTCCTGAAAGAGCATTTTTGGACTGGAATGAGTACAACCCAGCGCAGCGAGAGTATGAATACTTTTTTTGACGGTTATGTTCATTCAAAGACAAACTTGAAGGAATTTGTCGACCAGTTTGACAGCGCGCTGAAGAAGAAAATTGAGAATAAAAATCATGCAGAATTCCAGTCATTTAGCCAGGTCATTTCCTGCATATCTAGATCTCCAATTGAAAAGAAATTCCAAGAGTTGTACACTAAAGCAAAATTCAGGGAAGTTCAGCAGCAAGTAATAGGTGTGCTCGATTTGGATCTATCTATACTTACATCAGATGGTTTAAAGAAGAATTATTTGGTAGAAGATGAAGTTCGTATTGAGGAGTTCACTAAAATGGTTACATATTCAGTGAATTTTAATGAAGAAGGTTGCAATGCTAAGTGTTCATGTGGGTTATTTCAGATGAGGGAGATTCTGTGTAGGCATATTTTGGCCGTATTCAAATCTAACGGTATAAAATCATTGCCACACCGGTACATTCTAGACCGATGGAGGAAGGACATCAAGAGGAGATACACGTTAATCCGCACTAGCTATGATGCAGGGGATCAGGGGCCAAATGGTAATAGATATTCAATTCTGTTGAATATGTGTTATGGGATGATTACATATGCGGCGGATTCTAATGAGCAATTTAAAGATGCAAAGAAGAGGATACATGATATGACTGAATGTTATCGTGAGTAAACACGCAACAGATCTTTGACCCAAACAGGTTTGAAGGCGACGATTTCAAATTGTCTATTAATCTGGTTGAATTCTTTCTAAGTACTTAATTTATATTATTTAATGATGTCGTATTTAACAATTCTTTGCCCATAACAGATTCGAATGCTGGTTTTATGACAGTGGACACAACTGCAATTGTTGATTCACAACAACTCAAGAGTCCACTTGTTATCAGAGGGAAAGGAAGACCCCCATCTCTGAGGAGAGCATCCAGGATGGAGACAGATATGCGAAAGGTTAAAGCCAAACAGAAAAAAGCCCAAGTAACAGGGAAACTCAAACAGGTGATTCCTTTAACGTGTGAATGTGTGTTAGCTTTATAATGTAAACTTTGAAAAAAAGTATTTGAGTTTTGTTACGTTATTATTAGCGAGATGAAAGTTCCAATCTCGGTGATACACCAGCCATGGGCATGCGTAGGAATTTATTTGGGCCATCAGAAGTGGGTTTCATCAATCCTGGACAAATGCAGGTATAAAAAATAGATCTATTTATAAGCCAAACCATAATTTCGCCTCAGTTGAGATGTCCACTTATCCTGCCTTTACTATTTACTAAGAATTTTGTTATTTATAAACAACCTGTTATAGACAGCTCAATAATTGACACTAGTGGAATCCAACACCGAGAAACAGTAATTGGTAGCCAAGAAAGTGTAATATTTCTAAACTTTACACAATTTAATTGTAATATTTAGATAACATTAATATTTAGTCTATTAATGGTAACAGATTTTTTTGGATTCGATGGCGCACGACCGGACGTCCCTGGATTGTGATGGATCACAACCGGTGCAAAAAAGTTGAAATGAAATTTTTGCAAGATTTGCAAGATACCCAAGGTGATATTATGTTATTTTTGTGCCATATGATTGTTACATATTCTGGATTGTTCTTCACGTACTTAACTAGTTATTCAAATGAATTTTAATAACTTCATTCCAGGAACATGTGCGAAAATGGAAACAATAATAATAACATAAAGACATTATCAGAGTTTTGAATTAAATTGAATAATAATAATAATAATAGAAATGTTGTAAGTATGAAGCATATAAAAATATTTAAAAATGGATATGATGAGACCCATCCATCTCTATTAATCTTGGATATGCCAAGCGAGAGCCATCTTGCATGGTGGGACATTGTGATCAATTGAGTGGTGTTTACACTTTGTTGTTCAAGAGTGCCTGATGAAAGTACCCATTTTCATATTCCTAGAATAAATTAATGACCTAAAAAAGTTATCTTTTTATGAAGCTAATACTCTACTTTCAATTTATCTCTACAATTAGAAGAGTACTTCAATTCCTGAATTTATAGGAATTATAGGATAGGCGAAGACGAAAGTAGAATCAATTACAACTTCACGACTTTAAGCTGTGCATGATGCACATGCACCCATTTTCATCTTCCTTGTGATCCTTGGTCAGAATAAATTAAAGATCCAAAAAGTTATCTTTTTTTTGAAATAAGAACATCCATTGTGTTACTTATGAATTAACAATGTACATCTTACCATTGATGCCCTCCATCTGCCCTTGGCACCAACTGATTGGGTTTCATTCCTCCTATGATTTATTATTGTAGAACTGTCATAACAGGGGATCGATGATCATGAGGTTCGGGTCCTAGTATTGATCCCATATCATTTTATATGCATGGCATTGAGGAGGTTTTGTAACTATTTTGTAAGTAGAAATGTTGGTTGGTGGCATTGAGTAGTTTTTGTAACTATTTTGTTGGTGGCATTGAGGAGGTTTTGTAACTATTTTGTAAGTAGAAATGTTGGTTGGTGGCATTGAGTAGTTTTTATAACTATTTTGTTGGTGGCATTGAGGAGGTTTTGTAACTATTTTGTAACTATTTTGTTGGTGGCATTGAGGAGGTTTTGTAACTATTTTGTAAGTAGAAATGTTGGTGGGTGGCATTGAGTAGTTTTTATAACTATTTTGTTGGTAGCATTGAGGAGGTTTTGTAACTATTTTGTAACTAGAAATGTTGGTTGGTGGCATTGAGTAGTTTTTGTAACTATTTTGTTGGTGGCATTGAGGAGGTTTTGTAACTATTTTGTAAGTAGAAATGTTGGTTGGTGGCATTGAGTAGTTTTTATAACTATTTTGTTGGTGGCATTGTGGAGGTTTTGTAACTATTTTGTAACTAGAAATGTTGGTTGGTGGCATTGAGTAGTTTTTGTAACTATTTTGTAAGAGGTTCTTGACATATTGTAATTATCTTGTAATTATTTTTTAAGAAGAAAGGTTGGTTGGTGGAATTGAAGAGTTTTTGTAATTATTTTGTAACAAGAAAGGTTGGTGGTTAATGTTTTGTAATTATTTTATATTCACAAAGCTTGGAAAGTGATACTATTTCCAATTATTTTTGGAAGGGTGAAATAACAACATAACTAATTCCAGGTACTTGTGATGCAACAGATTTGAGTAAAATGCAATTGGTATGCCCGAATAGAAAGACAAATGGAATAACTAATACATGAAAAGCTCTCGGCGCAGTGCATAGCAGTATTGAATATTGATTGCTAATACGTTGCCTGGGTCAATAGAAACACAAATGATAGAAATGGTCTATTGCAGAAAGACAATTGGAATTATTGGGTCAATTGCCTGGGTAAATGTTTTAACACAAATGAGAGAAATTGTATGAATGCCTCGGTTCAATAGAAAGACAAGTGGAATAAATGCTCAATTGCCTTGGGTCTTTTGAAACACAAATGGTATAAGTAAACAGGTTTGAGTAGGACTTTTTGTGTTGTGTTAAAGCTGGGTTCATGTTTGCATTTGGCCAACTAGCCGAGTTCCAGCAAGAAGAATTAGTTTCCGTGGTTGGAAATAGTACCTGTATTAATTCCTTAACTTACATACACAAGCTTGAAATAACAACATAATCCTTTAATTGTCCGTTCAACACAAAAGCTAAAGTAACTTATACAAATATAATAAAAACATAAAGTAACTTATAACACTTTAACTACAATGGAAAGGCTCTAAATAACTAATAACACTTAATAACTAATAACACTTAAACTAAATATTTAACGCACTAAATAAGTAATAACACTTAATAACTAATAACACTTAAACTAAATATTTACAGCACTAAATAACTAATAACATTTAACCTACAAATGCAACATAAATCACTACCGAGAGTATAAATAACAAAAAACAACTACAAAAAGACCAAGGTACATCCGGGATAACGTGCGTGAACGCCTTACTACAGCTTCTCTCTCAAGAAGCACCAACTCCTTTTTCAGAACTTCCTCAGATATACTGTATAGCACCGTCTCTATCTTCTTGATGTCATCCACTATCTTAAGGAGCTCATTTACTTTATTTTTGGCATCGCTGAGTCTCTTCTTGAGCTCTTCCTCCTTCATTGATAGTTCATTTTTTCTTTCTTCTAGCTCTATGTCTTGATCACTATCTGCCCACTTGAAATATTTACAATATGGTAATCCCTGATATTTGCACACAAAAACAATTCAAATGTTAGACGTACGTAATATTAATCATATCATTAAACACGTTATATTACAAGTCCTGTAGCTACCTTCATGTTATAGTTTGGACAACCTAAGAAGGGTCGTCCTGGATTTGCCTTAGTACTTGAGTATCTCAATATAACTTCAACGTCACAGAAGCACAAGGGAGATGCCAAAGTATGTTTGCCAAAGGATGCAGAAGACAGTGATGATGACGACATTCTAAGTGAAGAAGGCAGAAATGAATTAGACTTGCTTTTTGAAAGTCTCTCAATAAAGTAGATATTTAGTCTATTTATTTATTAGTTCAAATAAATAACTATATAATTTGCCTATCTAACTATAGAGGAAGACAAGTTTTTAGAGGAATACTCCAATATCTGTCATAAAAGACATACCTAACACCAAAAAAAAAAAAAAAAAAAACTAACAAAGTCATTGAAGTCATAACTAGGAGAGAAGTTTTCTTTGACTCAACTTTTCTTTCTTTTTATTGTTTCCTCTCTCTTCTATATACTTGATTGAGGGGGTAAGAAAACCTAACCAAAATATATAACCTTGCCATGCAGCTTCTAATGAAACTGAAGTCAGAAATCTACATTTATAAGACGTTGGACAAATCAAAGATACAACATGCTTGGATATGAACAATTTTTACAATTGATGCACAAGCAGAAATTAAGAAGAGTATTAAAAACTGATGATTATAGTGAATCATCAACATCAGTATAAATAAGATACATGTTAAAATATATATATATATATATATATATATATATAGCTTCAAAAACAACAAATAACAACTTACAATCCATATATATGTTCTTTATCCCTTGTGTCTCATAATCGGGAGATATGCACAGCGGAGCTGAAGTTGACCTGATACCACTTCCTACTTTCTCTGAAGAATGACTTCCGTGGAAATTAAGGTTAATTTTCTGTGTAGAGTCATTTTGTTCAGGTATTGAATTAGTGGAATATGGTTCAATAAGCTGTCACAGAGAATATAGTCCAAATTAACTTCAAGATTTGTAGAAAATTATATAGATCAAATTTTCAAAAGCAGAAGTTAGAAAAAAGTGACCAGTTACAAGAAAAGATAAAGGTGAAAATTGATATATCTGCTGCCCAAACTCCAACAGAATTCTGATAGTATGAGCAAGCTAGAAGTTTTCCATCATGAATGCATAAGTCACCAAGTGTTGACCATCCCATATCAACAGCATCATGACATATTATAGGTTCCCATGAGTAAACCTACAATATACAAACATGGATATATAATTATCATGAACCATCTTCATATGATCCCACAAAAATTCAGGATGTGGACAACCCAAACCTTCAAACTGTCTTCCACCCCTGAAACCAGGGTCCTCCCATCAGGATGAAAGGCAATTGCGCGTACTCCTGTAGCCTGGAAAGGATTAACGTATTTTTCATTGACAAGTAGGATTATACCTTAACTACTATTATCAATAAGAACATCATCAAATTAAGAAGGGAAGATAAAGAGATCTTTCTAGCTAAACCAAAGAATGGATTTTAATTAAATTAAAGTAAAAAGGGAGGCTTGGTTTATGTCTTTTGAATTTGAGCGTAACCCCAGCAAAAGTATTTGGGCTATGCCTGATTACGTTTAAAGATAAATTTCTTACTTATAAAAAAAAATATCTATATATTTTGCAAAATTACCAAAAGACATTGCACAAGAAATGAATAAGTCAGATTCATATCAAACTTTAATTGCTCTTTCCTTTTTTCTTTTTTTTTTCTTTTTTCACAACTCAAATCCAGGGAACAATTAAGAATGTTGACTGTGGTAACAGTACAGCAACAAAATTGGGTTCTTAAAATGAGTGGAAACGTACGGCTTAGCACATCAAAGACATTATCAGAGTTTCAGTTTTGCATTCATATGGCGTTTTCTTGTGTTGATATTGTGATGTTGTGTGAGTGTCAACTCCTATTGCCAAATATAATTTTTCTAAACTAAAAACTCCATAAAAAAACACAATGACGGAAGGAATTGAAAAGAATGTGTACTTGCCTTCAACCTGGATCGGACAGGGGCGAGTCTCTTCCTTGTTCCTTAATTTCTGCTAGGATTAGGGTTTCGGGATGAAGGGAAATTAGTTGGTTAGTGCTAGGGTTTCGGGATGAGGGAAAGATGCGGCTTAGGGTTAGGGTTAGGGTTTCAGGATAAAGGGAAATGGGCTGGGTTAGGGTTAGGGTTAGGAGGGATGGAGCGTCGTTTGGGTCATATTCGGATGTGAGAACTCGGGATTGTGGGAAATGGAAGGGGGCTTCGAGTGAGACGAATGACGTAAGGGGCAACTGGAGCTTCGCCGCGACGACAAACAGAGAGGAAGGAAGGGGCTTCCGGAGCTGGAGCTGGAGTTCGCGACGCAGAGATGAATGACGGAAGGGGCAGTGGAGCTAGGGTGAGAAACAAAATGCCACACCGAGAGAGGAAGGAGAGGAAGGAATTTCGTGAGGAATGAGGGAATCGGGGTGACTCGAAACACAGAGAAGGAGGGAGAAAAGGGGTCACAGGAGGGAATGGGGAAAAGTTAAACAACGAAAACGTGGAAAATTGAAAACGACGTCGTTTTCAATTTTTCACGTCAGCCCGTTTGCATCGCGACTGCACGACTAGACTGCGCCCAGAGTTTTTCCACTCAAAAAACCCACAAAAAAATGTCACCCAACAAATTTAGATAGCTCCCGGAGTCTCCCTTGAAGACTCCCCCGGGGATTGTTGCTAAGACGTACATTGAATATGTCATAAACTTATCGAATTCTGCTTGCTATAGCAAACTTTCCTGAGCATTGGACTTCAAGAGGGCAGCCAGCGTGATCTTTTCGTCTTGGTCGTCTGTAGTCACTTTCTCTTTGTTGAAACGGCTCAGATACGCTTTCAAGCTCTGTCCTTCTTTTTGCTTGATCGTCAGCAAGTAGACAGTTGGTCTGCAGTGCCTCCTGCTCACCAAGAATTGTGTAAGGAACTGTTTGGCCAGTTCCTCAAAGCTGCTAATGGATCCTAGACATATGTTCTGAACCAGCCTCTAGCTATTCCTTTCAACATCAATGGGAAAGTATGGCACGCGACCTTGCCAAGAAATCCGTGGAGGGTCATGTGTGCTTTGAAGTTTTCAATGTGATACACAAGGTCTCGCGACCCGTCATATAAGTCAATCTGAGGAACCTTAAACCTCGGTGGGAGGGGAACCGCCATCACTTCCTCGCTACAAGGGAGGTCAGTGCGGGTGAGCAACTATTCCACCGAAGAGGATTCTCCCATCCTTCTTGCCATCTCTTCATATTTGTCAACAAGGCTACGTACTTCATCGTGTAGCCTTTACTTTTCCAAGCCTTCCATATTTATATCTCCTGCACTGTGTGCATGTCCTTCTACCTGTCCATTCTGAACAATTGGTATGACGGCGCTATGCTGCTTCTATTCTTTGTTCTCCTTTTGTAACTACTCCACTACCATCCCAGCCTCTCCCAGCTTCTGTTTGGCCTCTGCCAGCCTCGCTTCTATCTCCGCTGCATTCATCTCTTGATCACGGGTTGTTTGAGATCGCTTAGTAGTTGGCAAGTGAAAATCACGCTGAAATCTGCAAAGATCCCACAAAAAGCGCCACTATAAAGGATGTGTTTCACACCACCAACTATTTGAACGAATGGCAATGAACAACTCGACGGTACTGGGTGCCCAGGAAAAGCTCTGATGCCTAATTAGAGATGTGGTCTCAATATATAATATCTCAATCAAATTCAAGAGAGTATTTGTTACCTTCATGTATCATTTATAGAGACGCAAGAACGTGTCCACAGAGTTGATAACCATATGTTCCTTGCATTTATCACTAATTATTCCTTAGCAGAGGAGGAGATGAAAGAGATAATCGCTCTAATTTATAGGGAGTTATCTCCTTGCAAATAGAGGCTCTCCCTTGTTGATACTATGTTCATGTGGGCCTTTGGACCGCGAGCCTTGTAGGTCAAAGTGGTAACCTACCAGTAGTGAGCCTGGCAACAAGAAGACCAAAATATCCCCTCCGGTATCCTTTTAGGAGATGCATTTTTCTGAAAAACAAACCTACCCAAGATCTATTTTTGTATTATTAGGTAAGCACTGACGTTCGAATGCATTAATTGTCACTTTGCTTGAATTATACAGAACTTAAGCAATTTCCAACAAAAAAGCAAAAATTCAAAAATTGACGGCAGAAGCGTGATTCATATGGTAGTTGATGAATACAGAGCAGCTGCTAAGCGGTCAATCCGCTTTATGCACATTAACAGCCCACCAATGGCTGGGCGCCACATCAGAAATACCATGATAAGCTACCTACACTCTTCCGCACAGAATTAAGTTGTAAAACATTTGAAACTTACCAGCGGCTACACAGAAATACAGAATTCATCTTCACTCCCGCGTGCGTCCATCGACCAGCAACTCACCATCGCCAAAATCTGCCGCCAGAATCCACCGCCAGAATCCACCGCCACTAGTCCACCACTTGAAGGCCGTCGTTGTCCTCCTTGGCCCGTGAGCAAACACTGACTTCATAAAAAACCAGTCCAATAATTGAAAATTCGTTGCCCACTACGCTGCCGTTGGGAAGTCCGTCGCCCACCATAGTTGCTCGAAAATTCGGTGGAGTTGTTCATGGCTGACTCCAGTGACCTTGGTCATCCAGAGGTATTTTTTTTTTTTTTTTTTTAACATTATAAATCTTTACACTACTAGTGTTTGACAAAATGCTTGAAAGAGTTCACTTCACATTATATTTTGAGGATCTAGCTTGGCTTTCAGTTAAGGCTATTTGCTGCATTCTATTTTGACCGGATCTGGACAAATGTAGTCTTATGTGAAGGTCACAACACATCAAAACAATGTATACAGTGGTGATCAATAAGCCTGGATACAAGGCTGTCTGTCTCTGGAATGAGAGCAGATGTCAAGCTGTTCCAAAAATGAAAAGTCAATGACTCGTTCAGAATCTTCCTGAACAAAGCATCTTGTTGAGCTTTCTCAGTCTCAGTTGCTGGTGTAGAAAAATATCTGTTTGCAGCAAAAATCGGTTAAGTAATAAATGAGGAAAAATATGAGCGCCAACTGAAACAAAGGTGCCACACAACTTGTTTGAAAACATAAGGCTAGAGCCATAAAATAATAAAAAAACGAAGTAAACATATTTAAATGAGAATATTTTTTCTTAGTGCTTATGCAACCATATCTTTCATAGTTTTGTTGATTTTTACACTTTAAGAGTGTAAAGATATTTTTAGTGTATATTAATTATGACATGCAGCAAGAGTTGTATTTCAGCTTGCTTGTAAATTTTCTTAATTCCTTTTTTACGTTTTGGTTTCCCGGATAGATATAAGATATAGCTAGAGAGAGGGAGAGAAAGAGATATATATGAAAATAAGAGCTAAAAAGTACCCTGATAGCTTTGTTGATTTTTCATTATGGAGTTATAATCATGCTCGTCTTTATTTATTTTTAGCTTTGTTGATTTTTCATAACTAATGGATATATAATCATGTCGTTTTGTATTGAAGGAACCAATTTATAATATTGATAGTGATGAACTTGAGGCTGAAAGTGAAAACATTCAATGTGATGTGAATGTTGAAGATAGTGTCAATGTCGAAAATGGAGTGAATGTCATTCCCTCTTCAAGTAGTGGTCCGTTAGAGCCATTCATTGGTATGATATTTGAGGAGGTCGAAGACGCCCAAACATTTTACAAGGCATATGCAAGGCGACAAGGATTCGCAATCTGGACGAATCATACTCGATTGTCGAAAGATGATAAAACTCTTTGTGCAGTAGACTATGTTTGCACAAGGGAAGGATTTCGGCGAGTAAGTCGGAAAGACACAGATCGACAACTCCCTGAACCCGCTGAGACAAAGATTGGATGTAAGGCAATGATGGGAATAAAGAAAGATGGTGAAAAGTGGATAGTCAACAAGTTTGTAGTTGGACATAATCATATTCTACTTACACCGAGAAGTACTAGCTTCCTTTGTGGGCATAGGGGAGTTACTAAAGTCCAAAAAAAACTTATTATGACTTTGAATGAATCCGGTGTACCGACAAGGAAAATAATGTCGGTGTTGAGTAAAGATTCAGGTGGTGAATTTAATGTTGGTTGTATTGGCAAGGATGTAGAAAATTACTTGGGAAGCAAAAGGAGGAAAATATTTGAAGAAGGGGATGCACAAAGGTTATATTCATACTTTCTTGATCGACAACTCAAAGAACCTGGGTTTGTTTTCTCCATGCAAGTTGACAAGGATGGGAGTATGGGAAGCTGTTTTTGGGCTGATGCGAGATCAAGAGCTGCATATCAATATTTTGGGGATGTTGTTACATTTGATGCCACTTACCTTACCAATATTTATAAAATGTCATTTGTGCCATTTTCTGGAGTTAATCATCATCACCAGACCATAATGTTCGGTTGTGCTTTGTTGGTTAATGAAACGGGAGAATCATATACATGGTTATTGAGAACATGGCAAGAAGTAATGCTTGGGCGTGCCCCATCAACGATAATTACCGATGATGACAAGGCGATGGCTAAGGCAATTGTAGAGGTACTCCCGAATACAACTCATAGGTTGTGCTTGTGGCACATTTTACAAAAATTTCCCGAACACTTGGCCCATGTATACAACAAGTTTCCGGACTTTCAGAAAGATTTTCGTCATTGCATACATGAGACAATTACTACTGATGAGTTCGAGCAAGAATGGGCTTTGATTATGGTGAAGTATGACTTAGGAGAAAATACTTGGCTGCAAAATCTGTACAGCCGACGGGATAAGTGGGTACCAGCCTACTTGCGTTCGACATTTTGTGCTGGTATGTCAACAACTCAGAGGAGTGAGAGCATGAACAAATTTTTCAAAGATTATGTTCGTTCAAGCACTATGGTTAGTGACTTTGTGCATCAGTATGAGAAAGCTATAGATGCACGTTACTTTAAAGAGAAAGAGAAGGATGTGCGGACAAAATCTACGCGGGCGATAATGAAGACACCTTTTAAAATTGAAGAGGAGGCGGCGATTGTTTATACAAGAAAGTCTTTCACGATCTTCCAAGATGAGCTGTTCAATAGTCTACGGTACCAAGCAAGAAAATTGTATGTGAGTGGTGAGGCCAAGACATATGGAGTGACAGCTCATGGTAAAGAAACACCTATTTATCACGTGACTTTGGAGGGTGATGAAGGACATGCTACATGTACATGCCATAAGTGGGAGTTTATGGGGATTCTTTGTAGACACATATTATGTGTTTTTGGCAAGAAAGCGAAGTTAAATATATTGCCACAACATTATGTTCTAGACAGATGGACTATTAATGCTAAGAGTCGACCCATTCCCGACATACCATGTTCTGATGACCAAGTGTGGCAAGTACAAGATGAGGCTACGATGAGAAAAAGCAAGTCAATGATACAACTTTATGACATTGTTGAACTTGCATCAC
The DNA here is from genome assembly GCF_001411555.2 of Juglans regia. Taxonomy (NCBI): domain Eukaryota; kingdom Viridiplantae; phylum Streptophyta; class Magnoliopsida; order Fagales; family Juglandaceae; genus Juglans; species Juglans regia. The sequence continues at coordinate 3,969,577 of NC_049904.1, forward strand.
AGTCAGCTAAAAAACACAATCACTTTACACTTGCTTTGGAAAAGGTTCACAAAGAGTTACTTGCAATGGAAGATCATGTAGAATGTTCACAAACGATGCCCATCAATGAATGTATACCATCTAGAAGTCAAGTTATATCAAACTTCTCACAAACGGTGCAGGATCCTCCACAGGTGCCCACAAAAGGGCGCCCAAAGTCTTTGAGAGCGAAGAACCCAAAGGAAACACAAACAACAAAGAAAAGACGTTGTAGCATTTGCAAGAATGAGGGACATGCTAAAAATAATTGTCCTTCAGTGAGGTATAGTAGCCTTGTACTTATTTGTATTTTGTTGGTTTTTAATTAACGAAACTAATAAAGTTTGTTGTTATTTTTGTAGGGATTTTGGGCCAACAACTGACAACATATCAGAACACTTGGATTCATAGTTGCATTTTGAATATATATTGTATGTGAAATATTCCCTCTCTTTAGCTTAGCTATATCTATTGTTGAGCTTTAATCTACAGCACTCTTATATGTTTCTTTTTCATTTCAGCACGTGTTAAGGCATAAAAAGCTTTGGGGTAAGCTAATTTTGATTTAACTGATTTGCAGATTGCGTTGCAGAGTTTGGGAGAGTTTGCAAATCTTGGTGTACCAGCAGCGATGTAAGAATGGCGAGGAGAAGCTGTTTTTTGGTTTTGGTTATAAGTGGGAGGAGGTGCCGAATTATGTATTGAAGGCAACTGAAGAAAGCTTTTGGAACTATATTGTATTTCTTGTATTTATATTGGTTTGTATTGTATTTATTAGAGAAATTGAACTATATTGTATTTATTTCTAGACATATTTTTACACTTCTATTGGAACCATCTTCTATTTATTTAGAATTGAATATTTCGGTTTGAGAAAATATTGTGATGTGCAATATTCAACTGTTAATAAAAGTAGTCATTACATTAATAAAAGTAGTCATTACAGTAATAAAAGTAGTCATTACAATAATAAAAGTAGTCATTACATTAAAGTACACCACATTACATGAGTTGTAGCACTGACTGAGATCCATTGTAATTTTTTGGATACATAACAATTACACCACAAACTACTATAAAAAATAACCATGACAAAATTAACACTTTCAAGACTCCCTTGTACTTCTTCTCCATTGCTTTAAATTTGGATTCTTCGATGCGTAGCCGCTCATTAAGTACCCTGTCGTTCCTCCGTTCAGCTAACTCCAAGGCCGTCTTACAACAGTTGTTTTGCTCTTTTTGGAGATCAATCCACTCAAAAAATCCACATTGTTTACCCATCTTATAGTTTGGGCAATTGAAAAATCTTCTACCAAAACTATTAGATTTTCCAGAAATACGTAGCTTCGCTTGGCAGCCACAGTAGCAAAGTGGTCTCTCAAAGCTACCTTTATCTTCCCCTCTTGCAGTCCAAGAACTTGAACTAGAATGAGAGCTCGAACTTCTCCTTGACTGTCATTATATTGAAAAGTCATTAATTTTAACAATGCTAACAGATGGTGCATAAAAGAAACTAACAGATGAGGACATGAATGCATGAATTAGTTGAAAATCCCATGCTCAGCCTCTTAATTCAGTGCTAACCACAATGACCTCGACCCTTCCATTTATCTAATTATAGTACTACGTACTCTGAAAGTCAAAAATATAATTTCCAGATTTCAACTGGGTGACCATCATCGTTACATGTACAATGATATACAAAAACAATTGTTACATTAACACCTATACAAAAACAATTGTTACATTAACACCTATATATAAGTGTTAATTGTTATAGAAGTTTTTTTTGTTTTTTTTTACGTCAATTTCTTTTGCAGCATTGAGGTGGCTTGTGCTGCACATCCTACTGCTGATATCTTTATCAACTTTGCATCCTTTAGAAGGTCAGCACTCATCGAATGATGGATTTCATTAGTTTACACTTTGTGATTAATTATATTTGACAACTCTACAGTGCTGCCGCCTCATCGATGGATGCTCTGAAGCAGCCAACCATTCGAGTTGTGGCTATTATTGCTGAAGGTGTTCCGGAGTCAGACACGAAGCAATTGATTGCATTTGCACAGGCAAACAATAAGGTAAGAGAAAAGTTGCATATACTTTTAAATTAACTTTACCAGGCAAGAGATTAACGAGCAGTACTAATCTCAAACCCAGAATTAGTACAATGTCAATAGGCCCATGCCAACGCTAATACTAACGAGCAGTACTAACGAGCAGTGTTAATAGGCCCATGCCAACGCTAATACAATGTCAAACCGAGAATTTGATCAACAATTTGATCCACTTTAATGATAATTTTTTTTCTTAGAACTTTTATCAAACACTTTCTGTGCATCATGTTTTCTGAGCTTCCAATCGGTTTTTCCCCTTTCTTCTTCACCCGTTTACATTAACACTTACAAGCAAGCACCAAATTCACACTTAAAAGAATCAATCATCTCACACAACAAAGCTCATTGACAAATCATCATTATCGTTTTCTATTTAAAATGTGAAAGGGGCAAACCAAAATTAAAACCAGAGATCTTACCGTTTTCTCTGGAAATGGAGTTCCCTCCATGCCATCGTACGGGTCGAGCTCCGTTGGGGGTCGAGTTGTCGCTGGGTCGAGCTCCGTCGTGGGGTAGAAATACCTCAGGTATGAGAAATACCGTCTAGGTCGAGGTCCGTTTGGGAATGGGATGGAGCGGCTACGCAGAGATGGAGGAGGAGACGACGATGGAACAGGTTCTATTTTGTCTGTGTCGAGCTCTGGTTGGGAATCGGATTCATAGGATGGGGGATGGAGGGTAGACGACGAACTGGAGAATGTATACGAAGCACATGGGTCCATTCGGGTGTAGGCAGATGCAGCTTAAGTGAAATAAATTGTTTACGTGGCAGTCAAGTATTAGTGGGCTGTTTATTGAAGAAGGTCGGATGGACCGGCCACCAGGTATTCTCTGATGAATATGGTTGAAGTCATGACGACAAATACTGTAGCCATTAAAAGAATTTGCTCTCAATCAACTTCATCAACAACCGCAGCCATTAATTAGAAGGTGTAATTAATTAGACAATTAGTCTCCATTGTTTTTACAATTATTCTCGTCTTATATCATTTAATTATTACAATGAATTTCTCAAATTTACATAAAAAATAAAATAAAAAGTTTAAATTTTTCAAATTTTAAAATAAAAATAATATTAAAAAATATTTTTTAATAATATTTAATTTAACTTTCAACTACATCCCATCTACGAAAATAAATGAGGCCGATTCTTAGAAGATTGGTATCGTTGGGATAATGAGTTAAGATGAGATGAGTTGAGATGAAAGTTAAAAGTTGAATAAAATATTATTTTTTAATATTATTATTATTTTGAAATTTGAAAAAGTTAAATTTTTTATTATATTTTGTATAAAAATTTAGAAAAATTATAATAATGAGATGTGATGAATTGAGATGAAATGAAACGCTTTTTGTATCTGGGTTTTGTACGTAAGCAATGCTTTCAGGTGATCATATGTAGAATACTCTGAAATATATAGAAAAATAATGTGACCCATAATGATCAGCTTATAAAAAATGGAAATTAGAACACGTACGGACCGCGTGCATGATGATCACTCGGTGAAAATTAAGATGTTAAATCTAGATCTGTAAATTATTGACGATTGCATTTGAATATATAAAGAAACGACACAAAATAGAGGGATTAAAATATAATAAATCTGTTCTGAGTAGTACTATTAATTATTGTTAATAGAGAAAGTAGTACTTAAGTGCTTAATTAAGCGAGATAACTCAATTACTGTGGTTTTAATTAATTAATTATGTCTATATATGTTGATCACTGGCTAACTATCATTTGTACTCATCCAAAAGTATTTTTTCAATGATTACAATATATTATTAAAGCTCAACTCATTTTCTTACTGTCAGCCGAAACTAATATATATATAGCTGAATATTACATGAGAGTCTGAGACTGTGCGCGTATGCAAAATATTAATTACTTTGCTACTAATTAATTATTAATAATGCAGATAAGTCTCCTCTCTGGTCTGGTCCTTTGGCGATTCCAGAGATGGTGTTTTAGTTTTCTTTCAATTTCGTGAGTGCTGTGAGTGGGTCATGAGTTATGGTGTTCCAATTGATACAGGATCTATCAGGTTTGAGACAGTGGCATTACTGTCCAGTACCTTGACAGGGCTTAGGCTTTTGCTAGGAGTAGGATGTGCAATCCATTTGTCCTTCCATATGTGTATCTCACTGCCATTCTCAACCCTCTAGTAAGCACCTACTTCAACAAGAGGTCTGGTTGAGAGGAAGCTGCTCCATATAAATGATGGCTTGGATCCCAACTTTGCTTGCTGAAAGGTGGATCTTGGATAGTATTTGGCTTTCATCACTTTGGTTGCACAAGATTTGGGTTGCTGGATCAATCTCCAGCATTGTTTGGCAAATATGGCTTTGTTGAATGCCTTGAGGTCCCTGAAGCTCATAACCCCTTCTAATTTAGATTTCCCCATCCATTTCCAAGAAATCCAATGGATCCTGTTCTCTCCGTCTTGTTGCCCCCACTAGAAGTTATGGAATACACTGTTAATGTCTTCGAGAAGAGAGTGAGGCAACTTGAATACACTCATGGTATAGGTGGGGAGGGCTTGGAGCACAGCTTTGATGTGGATTTCCTCCCTTGCCTGGGATAGCATCTTGATATTGTGATTGCTTGTTCTCAATCTTACACTATCTAGGATACCTTTGAAAGATTTGCATCGATCCCTACCAACAACAGAGGGCAACCCAAGGTATTTTACTTAAGACATAGCAGACCTCATCCAAGCAATGGAAAGGATGTACTTCTGAGCAACCTGAGTTGTATTCTTACTGAACATAATTGATGTTTTCTCAAGGTTAAGCCTTTGTCCCGAGGCCAACTCATACACTCTCAAGAGGCTAAATAACTTACTCCATTCAATGGCATTAGTCTTACAAAAGAGAAGGTTGTCACAAGCAAAAAGTAGGTGAGAAATTCTGAGTTGGCCTTTAGCAATTGGAACACCATGAATCAGACCATTAGCTTCAGCTTGATTGATCAGGTTGCTAAGTGCTTTAGCGCACAAAATAAAAAGATAAGGGGAGAGGGGATCACCTTGTCTTATACCTCTAGTTGGATGGAAGGATTCTTGAGGTATGTCATTCACCAAAATTTCATAGGAGACTGTCTCAATGCATTGCATAACTAGTTCCACCCATTGGCGGCAGAATCCCAGCTTGTATAACACAGCTCTAAGAAAACTCCACTGAATTCCATCGTAGGCATTACTCATGTCAAGCTTCAAAGCCATGTAGCCCTCCTTACCTGACATTTTACATTTCATAGTATGTAAGGCCTTGAAAGCCACTATAATATTATCAGAGATAAGTCTGTTAGGAAAAAATGCAGATTGGGTGCAGGAAATGATTTAAGGCAACAATTTCTTTAGCCTATTGGCTACAACTTTAGAAACCAGTTTATAGAGCACATTACACATAGAAATGAGTCTAAACTCAGTCACTTTTGTGGGGGCCTTTTTTTTGGGAATTAAAGTGATAAAAGTGTTGTTAATCTCAGTAATACTACCTTTGGAGTTTAGGACCAATAAAATTACATCATAGACCTGAGCTCCAATGATAAGCCAGTGTTTTTGATAAAAAGTTGCAGGGAAGCCAACTGGTCCTGGGGAGCTTAGTCCCTCGATTTGAAAAAGGGCATCCTCTACTTCTTATTGAGTGTAAAGACTTGTGAGTAGATCATTCTGAGCTGCTGTGACTCGAGGCTTTAGTGAGGCTAAACACTTTGATTTATTATCTGGTTCTGAGGTGATGATCATGTATTTGTAGTAGCTTTGAAAAGTGCACTAATGCCTTCTTTGGAGTGAACTTCCTTGCTACATCCATTAACCAATTTGTTAATCACATTGGTTTTCCTCCTTTGAGAAGCTCATTGGTGGAAAAACTTGGTGTTTCTGTCTCCCTCACTTAACCACTTTTGTTTTGCCCTCTGCTTCCACTTGAGAATTTATTTTTCAAGTAGTATATTCACCGTTCTTTGCACTTTCTTAATTGCATCATTGAGGTGTCCTCTATTTCCCTTTTGTAAATCAGTTAATAGAGCTAATTGAGCCTTCATTTCTTCTTGTGGCTTGCCATAAACCATCTTCCTCCACTGCACTAGTTTCTGTTTGCAGATAGTAAGTCCCACAAATGCATTGCTTGGTTTGTTATCTGCCTGTCTGGGATGATTCCAGGCTTCCTCCACCACCTTATAGCACTCCTTTCTCAGGGCCCAGCTTGCCTCAAATCTAAAGGGCTTATCACTCTTAGAAAGTAGGGGTTGGCTCCCATCTAGAGTGACAAGAATTGGACAGTGATCAGAGCTTAATGCTGGGAGAGTGAGCACCCTCGAGTTAGGGTAGGATTTAGATCGTATGGCATTGCAGATGGCTCCATCAAGCCTCTCTTTAGTAAAAGCCCCCCCTTTAAATCTTTCATTTGAGCAGTGAATTTATTGCCAATGAATCCCGTATAACACAAACCACATGCTTCACTAGTGGCTTTAAAGGACTCAATCTGGTTGTGAGATCTTAGAGGGTCCCCACACTTCTCTCCAAAACTGAGCACCTCAATAAAATCCCCTACACACAACCACCCTTTATGATTCAGTGGCTTGAGAGCTTGTAACAACTACCAGCTTTCCTTCTTTTTAGTTGTGATGGGGCAACCATAAAAGCCTGTAAGTAGCCAATCATTACCTTCCTCAACCCCTTTAACCATTAGGGATATATGGTTTCGAGTATAGGAGTGAAAAACTGCCTCAAAATCCTCCTTCCAGAGGTATGCAATCCCTCCACTAAGACCTTCACAGTCTATTACAAAACTATTTTTAAACCTTAGAGTCTTTTTTATGCTTTCAACTTTGAGCCGTTTGCACTTTGTTTCCATCAAGAAAACAAAAGATTGGTTCTTTTTTTGCACCATTTGATGCAGGTCATGAACTCTCTTGGGGTCCCCAAGCCCCCGATAGTTCCAACTAATTCCACTCATTGTGCTTGGTGGGGTTGTTCAACAACCTCCACCATGTCTGAATTGTACAAGTTCTTGTTATGTCTTCCATCAATTTTAATCTTTTTACCCTTGTTATGAGCATCACAAGCAGGAAGGGGACTTGTAAATGCCTTGCTCTTCTTTTCCAGGAGGCACTTTCCTTGGAGTGTTTCAAAGCATGGACTTGATCAGAGATGAATTGGTCTAGGGAGTTTATTTGTAACCCTAGGTCATGTGAGTCCTCATAGCCATTTGTTGTTCTGTTGTCATTGATGGTGTCGAGAATGGGTTGTTCAGCTTCAGTATCTTCCTATTTTAGGTCAGTAGCCTCCACTCCTAGTATGTCAAAGGGTCCCTCTAAAGGGTTTAGAGAGACAACTGCTTTCTTATTTTGCTTTCCTTCACATTCCTTTTTGAGTAACTGTTTTGACTTTGTCAGGTCCATTGACGGCAGCCCCTCTGAAATTTTTCACGATAGGTAAAATTTTGTCTCACAAACTCACATGAAAACCTCACGATAACCATTTCATCTCTCACAAAATCACACACATAGTCCCTGTCTCTCATGCTGTCAACTCTGAGAGAAATTTTGTGCTCGATTTAGTTTGTGCTCTACCACTTTGGGTCTCTATAACTCCATTGTTGAATGTTGAGGTAGAACTCGAAAACCCTAGCCCACTATACCAAAATGGTTTCAATGTATGGTTCTCTGGGGTTTATATAATAGCGATTTTTGTACAGGTTTCGGAAAGAAAAAATTGTAAAATGAGTGACCAACCCATCACGAAATACTACTTTTTTATTTGTATTTTGTAAAATTAATGTGTTCTGTTATTCAATCTAGTTTTTCCATTTCACTATGCTATGAATTTGATATGTTGCTTTGCTTTACTATCAGTAAGCATTCCATACAGATTCACTTCTTGTGAAATTTATGTGTTCTGCTATTCAATCTAGCTTTGGCATTTCAATATGCCTAGAATTTGACATAGCAGATGCTTTGTTTCACTGTCAGTGACCAACCCATATAGATTCTCTGCTTCCGTTCCTTTTTGTTTTGTTAAATTTATGGCTAATTTATTGAATCTAGCTTGTCATTTTATTCTTATGAATAATTTCACATGCAACTCTAATGTGCTTTGTTTCATTATCAGTTACCTTGCCATTGACATTGTACTGCCTATTTGATTTCTATTTTGTGTAATTGTTGTGTAATTTATTCGATCTAACTTGTCATTTCATTCTGTGTAATTTAAGATGCTGATGTAGTAGTTAAAATCAACGAGGTTGCCATTTTCGATGAACTGCTTGTGAAATTCATGTTTTGTGTACTTTCTTGGGTTTATTCAATGTAGCTCTACATGTATGATTTTATGAAGATTTTCACATGCTTATGTGCTTGGATTTTTGCATGAAATTTTTTTCTGTTTGGATAAATGTTCTGTAATATATTCAAGTGAGCTTGCATTTTTTCTATGAATAGGTTTGGTAACTTTTTCTATTTTCAGAGTTAAAAATCATAAGTTTTGTGGATTGTAAACTTTGATAACTTTTTTGGATGTTCAAAGTTAACAATCAAATAAGGAAACAATATGATCTAAAATCTTACTTATATCTGCTTCTTTGTTTTCTATTTGGGCAAGCTGACACTTCATTTTGCTCTCTTATTACTGTGTTGGTTGGCTTCACCAGTTGTTGGTTTTTTGGTTCTTGTTCTTGATTCCTTATTTGCTTTTTCTTAGTGTCATTGTTTTGTTCTTTGCAGCTTTAATTCTTGACTTAGTAGAGGCTGTCGTAGGGTCTGTATGTGTAATTAGATTGTGATGATGGTTAGGCTGTAATGATGGTTAAATTGAATGTGATAAATGTGCAAAATCACAACTTCTGTAAATGAGGAGAGCTCGATATGGCTGGGTACCCCATATGGTCATTTTTTGTGAAACTTTCACAAAGTCAATTGTTTTGCAGCGATTTGAGCTTGTGTTATATGCTTACCAGTGCCTGAATAAAAAAACCATTATGAGTCTCCTCCCAAAATTTCTTTTTCACTGTTATGCAATTAATGTGTTTCTCTATCATTTTTACTGTTCTGCTGTCATTTAGGCATGCTGTTCAGTTTTGTTGGTTGTATTAATTTCTCATTTTTCCTGTTTTGCTATTCAATTCTGCCGGTTGGATTTCTTTGCCATTTTGGTTGTTCTATTATTCAGTTCTGTTAGTTTTCTTACTTTGCCATCTTCTTAGTTCTATTATTAAGTTCTTATAGTTGGATTAATTTTCCATTTTTATTGTTCTGTTATTCAGTTCCATTGGTTGAATTAATTGCATCTCTTTACTATTCAATTGTGTTTAAACCTAAAAGTTTCTTATTTTCATTCTTATATTGTGATTCTTCCATGTTGTTTCAACCTAAAGTCTTGGATTATTTTTATAAGCCCCCAGTTGTAAAGTTCTTTGCTTTCATTAGATTATTTACTTCTTTGAAATATATCAACTATTCTATATTCGTGCTCTAATATTGCATCTTGCTTAACAATTTAGAGTTGTTGTTCAAAAAAGATGGTATGAGATCTCTATAGGCATGCTTACCTAAATCACAAAATTATACATGTTGTTCAGTTTTGTAAAACTTAGCTGTTAGATATCTACATGTATGTTGTTCAGTTTTGTGAAACTTGGTATTCAATTTTGTGATTTAGGTATTCTAACTACACTATAGGGATGCTATTCAATTTTCTGACGTTGGATTACTTTGATGAGTTTGTTGTTCAGTTTTGATTGAGCTGTGATATTCAATTTTTTTCGTTGGATTAGGTTTTTATTTCATTAGTTTTGATGTGAGATATCTATGCGAAACATCATTTCATCTTCTTCAAATCTACATTCTTTCTTGCAGTTGGCTATGTTGTGTTTGATTTTTGCATGCTTTTATAATGGGTTTTGTTGGTTGGGTTATTTTGGTACCCTTTGGTGTTCTATTGTGCTACACCCCATGTTGTTCAATTTTGTTTGGTGGAGTAGTTTGTTCATTTGGTTCTTTGTCCTTGTGTATCCCCCTTAGCTATGATGACGACAAAATTGAGTGGGGACAAAAGAAAGTTGGGACATACTCTATGGCAGGGTAACTTGGATGGCCAATTACTACTAGCAACCGATTGATGCAGCAATTGAGGATGTGCTACATTTCCTACATGTTACCACTCCTTTCCTGAGCCTATTCCAAAAATCTCTAATCTATTGTTTTTAAGTTTCAAACATGTCTACCAACTATTGTGTGTCTAGAATTTGTTAGAGATGAATTCCCAAGACCATGAACATATGTACTTCACGACCATCTTCAGTCAGGACCCTCCCATTGACCACACTTACATTAGTCAAACTCAACAATCTCCTGTGATGTTAGAAGACTCTCCACCCCCGCCCCAAATAGAGCATCTCTCAATAAAAAAAAATCAGCCAAGGGTGTGACCTTCACCGAAGAAGAAGACAAGTTACTTGTCTCAGCAAGCCTAAATACCTGTGTAGATGCCATCTAGGGAATATACTAAAAACACACCCAACTTTGGAATAAAATTTTGATTTACTTCAATGAGTTTAAACAAAGTATAACTGAGCGGAATGTTGGGTCCTTAATACATCAGTGGTCGGCAATTCAAAAGGATACCAACAAATTTTGCGCAAAACTGGCCCAAGTTGAAGGGTTGAATCAAAGTGGTATTATCGAGCAAGACAATGTATAACCATCCACTACTAATAACTTTTTATAGGTGCTAATGTTTTTTAGTTTTTGTTACCATTCTGTTTGGTAATTATTTTTATGTTTCTCTCTATAATTGCCAGTTTGACAAAGCGAAGATTATGTACCAATCGCTGGAGAATACTGCTTCCTTTCAGTTCGAGCATTGTTGGCACCTATTAAAAGACCAATCCAAATGGATTTAGCGTTGTACAAAAGAAGGTCCAGTACGAAGGTCGACAATGTTCTCGGGCCCGACTCGTACCTTAGCTACATTTGTAGATGCAGTAAATGATATCGAGGCGGAGAATGTCTTCGACAATGATGTCGTTGAATTGGAGCAACCAATGGGAAGGAAAGCTGAGAAAGTCAAATGTAAGGCCCAAGGCAGGCAAACAGTGGACATTGTTCAATTGAGGAAGATGAAGTATACTCTTCTCGAGGAGTCACACGCTCAGGAGAAAGAATTTTTACATCTTAAGGCCGAGAAAATGCAATATGATCAAGAAAGAGAGGGACACAAAATACGAAACGAGGATAAGAGATTGAAGTCGGAGTCCGAGAGATTGGAATTTGCCCAGTTACAAGCAGAAGAGAGAGCGAAGAGTGAGTGGGTGGAGAGAGAGGAGCGAATTATGTTGATCGATGTGACCACCTTGCTTGGACAGCAACGGGCATATTTCCAGCAACATCAAAGGAAAATCGTGGTGAGACGCAATGCTGAGGATCAGTGACTTAGTTTTTTTATAAAATTTATCTGTTATTACTTATTGATGCATTCTCCAATTTGTATAATGTTTTCAACATTAATCAGTGAGTTTGCATCATTGGTTAGCTGTTATTGTTAAGAAATTTTGTAACTTTGTATGTTATACTTTGTAACTTTGGTAGTATATATTCTAGAAGCTTAACGTTTTTTACAATGATTTTGTGCATGGATAGAAGATGGTAACCAAAACATTACAATTGCTTAAACTATTACAGATAATGAACATAATACCGCTTTACATGGCATGTTCTATATCAAGAGAACATTTTTTAGAGAATGAAAGTTGAACAACTAGGAATATCTAGTCACTACTAATAACATCAGAAATTATAGTAGATTGCAATTATTCTACTTTTGGGAATATAATTTCCATTGATGCTCAATTAGGTTTGATTGGAGATGATGATGTGCCAAAGTGTCTCTAATTACATGATGACACTGAATGAACTCCATAAGTTCGATTGTCAGATTGTGCGAGAGTTGAGGAAGATCATCATCAACTTGATTGTACTCAAGCTCGAGACCCTGATTATCATCATGCTTGTCTTCGAGGATCAGGTAATGTAAAATAACACATGCTTTCATTATATCTGTTAGATCCATGATCTTGAACATTCGAGCAGGTCCATGAACGATTCCAAAGCGTTGTTGAAGGACTCCAAATGCACGCTCTACATCATTTCTTGCTGATTCTTGTGATGCTATAAAATGTTTCTTTTTATTCCCTTATGGAGATGGAATAGTCTTCCAAAATGTTGACCAATTTGGATAAATACCATTGCCAAGGTAGTACTCGATAATGTAGCTATTTTCATTAATATAGTAATTTACAAGAAGAGCATGCCTTTGGGCAAGTTCAGTGAAAATGAAATATCTCTTTAGCACATTGATATTGTTATGTGAACCACGTAGTCCAAAATGCATGTTATATCCAAAGATTGTACGAAGCAACAGCTTCTAGTATAATAGTTGGTTTACGACAATGGCTGAAGTATATATTGTTCCAAGCGGGGGGACAATTTTTCCACTTTCAATGCATGCAATCAATACTTCCTAACATCCCTGAGAATTCACATTATTCACAAAAAACGAGCATTCGAGCAATATTAGCGGCATTTGGAGACCGTAAATAGTCATTAGAAGAAATATTTATAGTTGCAGTTAGAAATCTTTTTAGGCTCTCCATTGCAGTGCTTTCTCCAATCCGTATGTATTCATCCATAAAATCAACAGTTACTTCATAAGCAAGCATTCTAAGTGCATCAGTTATTTTTTACAATGAAGATAGACTGAGTCTTCCAACATTATCTCTTCTTTGAATGAAGTAGGACTTGTAAGCTTCTACCTCATGTTGAATACGAAGAAACAGAGGACGACTCATACAAAATCTCCTTCGAAATAGATTCGAGGGATATACTAGTGCTTCTGCAAAATAATCACGAAATAACCATTTGTGCTTTTGAATATGATCACGCCGAATATACTTACGACATTAGCAATTGTGACGATGAGTTGATGTTGATCCGTTATCGTTATTAAGAACATCCTCCAACTCACCTTCAGAGGATAGGTTAAGCATCAATTTGTGAAAGAACGAACGAGTCATTTTAGAAATAGTGGAAAATGAGAAATAGATTGCTACAAATTAACTACAACATTATCAGTAGGCCGAGCATCCCAAGAATTGCAAACAATGTCCTCACACCCGTCAGCCCCAATCCACATAGCCTCAAACCAAAATAGCTTCCTTTTTCTCCGTAGTGTATAAACAGACCCACAAGTATCAAGGAGTAAACAATTATGATCAGAATGAGTAAGAGCAAAATTGCTGACCTTTGTAGAGGGATACTTGAGCATCCACTCAAGATTAGCTAGAAGCCTGTCAAGCCTCTCCTAAATGAAAGCCTTCACTTCCCTCATATTGGGCCATGTGAAAAAAGCCCCCTCTATTCTTAAAATCTGAAAATTACATGAATCAATGAAATTCTTAAAATTCCGCATTTAACATTCACAATGAATTCAACCACATTTTGTTTTTCAAAATTAGACACCACTTCATTAAATCTCAAAAACATATCCAAGGAATAATCAGAGAGACCAAAATAGATTTTAACAATTGTCAAATGCCATTTCTATGCCCAACCTCCGGGTGACCATACACAGTAGTCATACGCCATTTACAGTTTAAGTTCAAATCAGTGACCCATGCATCAATATAGTATTTAGAATATGAGAAAATTTCAAGATTAATGTCCTGATGCCATACCCCCACTACGACCTTCACAGTTCACTGCTAAACAGCCTGAAAACCCCAAAGTAAATTTAAAATTTTTCATCTTATGAATTAACGACTTTGTCTCCATCCTTTAGCTCCCGCCAGCTGAGGGGCCACAGAGTCTGCACGAGAGAGTTATCATCCCTTCTGATCCTAACCCAGGAGACGTCACCTAGTATATTCCACTCCCGAGTGACTAGAGGAGCTCCACCGAGACAATGCCCCATCTCGGCTTGGGGTCGTGATACACACGTACCCAAAAATAATTTCTCACATGAAAACCCAGTTTCAAATATATACATGAACATGTATGCAATTATGCGAAAACCCTGTTTTCATTTACAAACATAAGTGCTGCAAATGTCAGAGGGAGGCAAGAGGGAGACGAGAGATATTAGGGCTGTAAAATGGCAGAGGGTCAGAAGAAGACGTAGAAGTGTGCACGTAAGGGGAATCTGCTAACTCATGGCAATCTGCCATGTACAGTAAAGGGTCAGGCAAACATATAAAAGGGGATGCCCAGACAACTTAAAGAGGACTTTTTAGGATAGGACGATCAACAGACAGAAGGGGGACGGACGGATCAAGAGGGATTTTTAAGATAGATAGGAAGAGCTCAAACCTTCTCTATACAGTGAGATATGAGCATCCATGAGTGATTATAAATAGATATATTATATTGGAGACTTCCCTTCCCAGGCCCCTGTGGACGTAGGCATGTTGTCAAACCACGTAAATCTTGGAGTTATCTCTTTTTACTTTCACAACACTTATTTTCCATCCACCGTCATGGACGTACGAACTACCACCGTACAACTGCACCAGAATATTGCTGGGGGTTCCAAATAAATCACATCGTGGCACTACCTGCGTAGAGTTGCCCAAGCCCGCGAAACATGACGTCAACAGGAAGCCTTCTTTCTCAAATTGTGATACATGAATTGCCCATAATTCAGAGTCCCTATCCGAATGCCCCAATTTGTCACAATAGTAACAAAAGGTCGGTAACTTCTCATATTTTAAGTGAATCCAAACTGTCTCAAATTTGCATAAACATAGACGTTTAATGCGTGGAAGAGGCTGACGGATATCCAATTTAACGATATCCAATCTACAGAATTCTCCCTAGGCCGGTGTTGATTCTGGTAAATCGATATCCTCTTCTTCTCCAATAGAATTACCAATGATATGGATTACCGAAGTATTCATGCAATTCAACGGCAAATCATAAAGCCGAATCCAAAAAGACGCACAATCTATGCAGATAGTAGAAATCTGGCGCAATTTCCATCTTAATCCCACATCAGTATGAGAGAACTCTTATAAAAAAAACCATGGACCATGTCGAAGAACACGAGCTTTATCCGAAATCTCTGTAAAATGTGCAAGAAATAAACTCAAGAAATGGTTCGACAACCATGATTTGCTCAGATTCTATTGCAGACAACTGTAACTTGTCAATACTGAGTAATAAATCTTATGCCATTACGGAAAGAAAGAATGCCCACAACAGGGCAAATACAGGAAAGTAAAACTTGTATGTTGAACAAGAAAATACTCTCAAGTAAAAATTGCCAGAGCGTTTTACTGAGAAAGAATTTATTATGTGCAATTGATCGGGTTGTGTACTTGGCCTTTCTTGATCATCACGTCCGTACGCCAAGAAAACTCTACAAGCTGATGCAAGCTCATCATGATCAGTACAATAGGCATGGCTTGGCTTGTTGCGTCAGAGAGAATATAAATTTCTTAAGACTACGTACCGTATATATGTACCTCAATTATTCTAATTTTTTTGTTTTATTTATGCATGTCTCTCTTCCCTAGCTAGCATTTGATCATGTCTTCCAAAAGTATTTTTTCACGATACACTCAGTTTTAAATTAGCTCAAATAATTTTTTCGGCCATGACAGTCAAAGGTTGCATATATAGATATATATATATATATATATATACAAAGTGGCTATCTAACGAAAATTATTGTTTTAACAGATTTTCTTGTTTTCTGTTAACATTTTCTATATTCCGTTAAGTCTCGTTAATTCTGTTTGTATGGTAAAATTAAAAGTTGTGTGAAGAGTTTTTGGAATGCCTGTTGAATATACCACATATATTGACCCTTCGACTTCACCGATGATTTGCAACATGTCGGAAGACCAAACGTCTCCTCCACCAATGGTGCGAAGTGGCCAAGAATCACCAGGTTTACTACGCCTACCATTTATTTCTTTCATCATCATAAATTTTTGATACACAGACGGAGTGAGGCAAGTTTTTTTTGCTGTTTATAAGAAGTCTGCGTGTCATCTCAGGTTAATGTTTGCTATGCCTGCCGTTTATTTCTTTCATTATCGTAAATTTTGGTACACAGACGGACTGAGGCAAGTTTTTTTCATGTGTATTATTAAAGGCTGATTCTAACAAAAACCCAGTTGAAAGACAAATTTTTTTACAAGTTTATAGAAACAGAGTCAATCCCCGATATTCAATCATCCTCATCGATTAAGGATGGACTTCCTTACATAGACTACGAGGCTGCCGTAAACTTTAATTAGAACGGACGAGCCCACCGTGCAGCACTCTACACATCTGAAAACAGCACCCTCAACCTCACAGAAAGCCCTTGTTTCCTGCACCAAAAACAGAACAAGTTACGAATACCCTATGGTAAGCTTTTTTTCAAGAAACTGGGTTGGACTGGCCCATTTTGAACCGATGGGATGTGCCCTGGGAATGGCAAATTGTTTCCTTGACTTCGCTTGCTTGCGGATTAAGGTTTCATTTTTCCCCTTTGTGTGCGTGCTGAAAGATTATGAAACAAACTATCTATATGCATATTGTCTGAGGCGTTTCTTTGATTTTTGAGAAGGAGTGAAATTAATTTTGTTTCCCAGGCAGTTTTGTATTGACAGGGTTGGTAAAGGCAACTGCTATACCATATCTAAAACTTCGCAATTCTTGGATTCTCTAAGATTTCTTGCCTGTCTTTGAAGTCCGAGAGCATCGTGAGAGAGATGGAGAGTGAGAGAAAGAGAGAACACGGAAGGAAGATACAAAAGCTTATGACAGTGTAATGGTGATTGACCTGGGCAGTGTCTCACGGTTGGGCTATGGGGCACAACGACAAGTGGCTGGGAAGCTTCAGTCGTTGGCAGTAGAGGTGCAACCGTTGACTCTGTTTTTGGCCTCCTAAAACAGAGGCTCACCAGCTCGTGCTTTGTTTGAGGCTAAAGGGATACGAATGTACGAGATACCAAAACTTTGTCCTAACTATATACCCAAGATTGATTTAGTAGAAGGTAAATGGGAAGATGTGGGTGTTGTCGTGAAGTTTCATCTCGTACACGGTAAGGGCCACAAAAGTATATTGTATTATTATATATGAACTCTCTAACATGGAATATAAAGGGAAAATGGAATATATTGCATGCGTTTTTTGGGTTGCTTGGGAGGTGATTCTGAAAATTGATAGTTTTGGGCATCATTGCAGCTTGTATGGTTTCTCATATATAAATATATACACATATATGTTTCATCGATTATTGCACGCGTTGCCTTGGCAGTTTGATGTGGAGAGGGGGAATGTGGATACAAGGATTAAGATTTGCTGTGCAGGGAAGCCAGGGCTGCTGCTATCAACAGTGAATACCTTAGAAGCATTAGGCCTTCAGATTCAACAATGTGTCATTAGCTGTTTCAATGACTTTGCAATGCAAGCTTCTTGCTCAAAGGTACCAAATTTAATTATCTGGCAATTTCACTATGGTGGAAGTTTTTTATTATTTTTTTTAATCAATTTGTTGAACAAGTGATCTTATATACTGTTTTCACTCCTGAAATTATAGGATATGGACCAGGGAACCCTACTAAGTTCTAAAGACATAAAACAAACATTGTTCAAAAATGCAGAATATGGGGGAAGATGTCTTTAAGGATCAAAGAAGGAAGAAAGAAAGAAATTGGGGTTCATATTTTTTAGAGATTGGTTTTCAAATCTCTGTATTTTCAATGAGGTTTGCCAAGTGAGATGTTCAAGTTTTCATCTTTTTTTTTTCTTTTTTTTTTTTAATTTTCTGATCAACGTTTGAATAAGAGATTTCTATTCCTTGAGAGCTATCATGATCTATGTAATTTTACCTAAAAAGTGAAGATGTCTATTAATTAACGAAACTACTTTTTCTACATTCAATCGCCATAATGAAGGTGAGAATGTTTTGAGATATGTATTATCGGAGTCTATCAGATATACCTATACTATTATTATAGGCCCACCAATTAACTTATTGACTAAATTATTCATGTAATCCAACCAGCCAATGAGATTTGCAAGGCTTACATCATTTGTTTTAAGGTGGTGATAATGCCAACTTAACAATAATTATATTGGTAACTTAGACAATAAGATTGAGATTTTACCCTTCATAATCAATACATAATCTCATACTCAAGATATGGTCCCCGGATAATAAGATTGAGATTTTCTCCACTATGCCTTCAATTATTAAGTGAAATCAATCATTTTTATAAAATATATATATTTTTTTAGAAATAATCATTTCATAAAACTAGGTAAACATGCTTTGCACGTTGCTCCCGCCAAGTATGTATATATTTATATATGTAATGTGTCCACTCATATTTTTTTATTTTTTCTTAATGGTTAAGGAAGTGACTATTAGTGAATTTATATTTATGTTTTATTTTTTTTCTTAATGATTAAGAATGTTTAAAAAATGTTTAAAAAAAGTAAACAAAAAAAACTTATTTACACTAGTGTTCATATTTCAAGTGCATATTTGGTGTGTAACCTAGCTAGCATTGTCCAATATAGTATATGCAGATCATCAGAGGCTACCAACGTAATTTGACTTTCCCACATATAGGACCGGGACGTACACATTACACATTACACATTAATTTCATGGAGATCTACCATCTATAGATCAGAACTTTCGTTCATCAACAAGCTGATATATATATATATATATATGCAAAGAATGTCGTGCAAAGCCGTTAAAAAAATGCACGTAAGTTAGTGTTGGGTCTGTTAAGTCGAATGCAAAAACGGAAAGTAAATATTTCGTGACATATTCACTTAAACAGCTGGTTTGGAAAAAGATGAAATGAGATGGTTTTGAATAAAATATGAAAGTAAAAAAATATATTATTAGAATATTATTTTTCAATATTATTATTGTTTTAAAATTTGAAAAAGTTGAATTAAAATTTAAAAAAGTTGAATTATTTATTATATTTTATGTGAGAATTTGAAAATGTTGTAATGATGAGATCAGTGATAAAATATTTTCCAAATCTTAACATGGTCTATCTTTGTTATGGTATTTGAATGAATGAAATTATATTAGAAAGTACAAAAGCATAATATATAAGATTCAACGTAACTTGTGTAAAGGCTAGGTTGTTTACCGCGCAACTGTGATTAAGGAGAGTATGCCAATTGATGCTGAAAAACTCTACTTGCACCTGCGGTTGGAAACCCCACCCATCCCTTCACGTGTACAATAATAAAACGGTGCGTTGAAACATCACAGACGAAACACAAAACACCCCCATGAAAAACAGAATACAATACGAGAAAGCTAACTTGATGGAGGGATAGAGAAAGAGAGTGAGAGTTTTATAGAACAGTCGAGAAGGGTGGAGATACCCTGTGATGGTGGCTCACGGAGGCACGAGCTCTGTATAATGTGGGGAAATGTTAGGTTTCGTGATATTGACCAACGGTGGAGAAAAGAAGAGGAGAGGTGGCAGTTTAGGGGTCTTACCGAGATGGGCAAAGAGCCAGTGGTTAGAGCAGAAGTCGTTGGGGATAGAGACTGTGGGATGGAGGATATGCTGCAGCACAACACAACATAGATTAGCCGAGAGGGTGGTGGAGGACTGGGCTTCCGTGGTGGTTGGTAGAATGCTCTAGCTCGGAGTAGAAAAATAGAGTATGTTTCAGTCGACTATGGCGTGGAGTAATAGTGTGAGGTGGAGAACCTAGGCGGTGGTTGGGTTGTACTGGGTGGTGTTGTTCGGTTCTCCTCCAACGAAGGTTGTCGTTTGCGTGGGGCTGCTTCTAATTTGAGGACACGAAGGTGCTAGGCCGTGGGGGGGCTGGGCAATGGATGAAGTGAAGGGTTGGGCGTGGCTGCTGCAGTGTGGAGGAGGCTCCGAAGGTGGTGGTGAAAAGTTGTAGCGCACGATGAGGCTTATAAAGGATGATCCCTTGAATCAAGGAAGATCAATCAAGCTAAGCATAAGGCATGAAGCATGGTCGTAACAGTTAGAAAATCACAAAGGATTTATGACTTTGTTCGACTTTGTAACCAACAGAAATTTTAGCCACAATTTTAGTCTTCTTACTTAGAATAGAACATGTATACTTATCAGTGTATCAATTAGTGCATGAGTATACAATTGTTTTGTGAGCAACAAAGATTCTGTCCATATTCAATCTTCATCGGGGCTTTAGGCTCACGATTTGGCTATTTCACAAGGGTGGCGCTTCCGGCACTAGGGTAGTGCAGTGGCTTCGTCGTTGTGTTGGCGAATGAGGGAGGAGCATGCGGTTGTGGTTGCTGGGCATGGAGAATGAGACGGCATGGAGGAGTGCTCTTCGTTGAGCTTATAGACGGCACCAGTGGGTTTCATTTCGTTTCCCTCTCATTTTGTATTTTTTAGGCTCTCCATTGCAGTGCTTTCTCCAATCCGTATGTATTCATCCATAAAATCAACAGTTACTCTATACGCAAGCATTCTAAATGCATCAGTTATCTTTTGCGAGGAAGATAAACCGAATCTTCCATCATTTTCTCTTCTTTGGATGAAGTAGGACTCATAAGCCTCTACCTCATGTAGAATACGAAAAAACAGAGGACGACTCTTACAAAATCTCATTCGAAATAGATTCGAGAGATATACTAGTGCTTCTGCAAAATAGTCACAAAATAGCCGTTTGTGCCCTTGAATATGATAACACCGAATATACTTACGACATTTTCAATTGTGACGATGAGTTGATGTCGATCCGTCATCGTCATTAAGAACTTCCTCCAACTCATCTTCAGAGGATAAGTTAAGCATCAAGTTTTGAAAGAACGAACGAGTCATTTTAGAAGTAGTGGAAAATGAGAAATAGATTGCTACAAATTAACTACAACATTATCAGTAGGCCGAGCATCCGAAGAATTGCAAACAATGTCCTCACACCCGTCAACCCCAATCCACATAGCCTCAAACCAAAATAGCTTCCTTTTTCTCCGTAGTGTATAAACAAACCCACAAGTATCAAGGAGTAAACAATTATGATCGGAATGAGTAAGAGCAAAATTACTGACCTTTGTAGAGGGATGCTTGAGCATCCACTCAGGATTAGCTAGAAGTCTATCAAGCCTCTCCTGAATGAAAGCCTCCACTTCCCTCGTATTGGGCCATGTGAAAATAGCCCCCTCTATTCTTAAAATATGAAAGTTGAATCAATGAAATCCCTAAAATCCCGCATTTGCCATTCACAATGAATTCAACCACATTTGTTTTTCCAAATTAGACACCACTTCCTTAAAATCCCAAAAACATATCCAAGGAACAATCAGAGAGACCAAAATAGATTTTAACAATTTCCAAATGCCATTTTTGTGCCCAAATCAGTGAACCATGCATCAATATGGTATTTAGAATATGAGACAATTTCAAGATTAACATCCTGATGTCAAAAAAGCACAATGCCCCCACTATGGCCTTCACAGTTCACTGCTAAATACCTTGAAAACTGCAAAGTAAATTTTAAATTTTCTCCATCTTATGAATTAACGACTTTGTCTCCATCACAAACAACACTTTGGGAACTTCCTTTCGCACAACGTCACGAAGAACATGAAGTGCCCGTGGGTTGCCATGCCCATGAGAGTTCCAGCTCATTAGTTTCATGGTGATTGCCGGGGTCAAAAATCAGCCTCTACCGATAATACTTGCACTTCCACCAGACATCTATCATCAGAGGGACAAAGCCTCTTAGAATCAGTAGGGGACTTAACATCATCACAACCAACTAGCACATCATCAGTAGGGGCTCTTAAATGGAGTATTAGAAGAGGAAGACTTAGATGGAATTGGTTGAGTCACTTTGTCTTTTTGCTTGGGAGGAAGCTAACGACCATTACCCTCATCAAAACAGATTTAACTGTGGGCACAACAGTCCTCTCTGCCTCGTGTTGAACTGGCCCAATAATGAAAATTCCTTTCAGTGGTGAAGATGACAAGGGAATAGCATTAGACGCCTTCTCCACAAATGATATTGGAATCACGTTGCGCCCATAACCATGAATAAATGTAGAGGGACTAAGCAATTCATCTGAAATTGGGGGAATTAGCCGTGTAAAGGAATATTGTTGTGATGCCATAACTGGTGAAGAAAGGCCCACAATCCAAGTCTGATCCACCTGACAAACCAACCGGCCCAAGCCCACTTCGAGACAAAATTGAAGGCTCTTGGTCTTTCTCCTTCCAAGCTAACTTTGAACATTTTAAATGAAGAACCAACGTAATCTTCATCGATAACTGTAAAAACATTCTTCCCTGATAACCGCTCAACGCCGCTCTGTTTGAGTATGCCATGGCATGCGAGGAACTACCAGAAGAAGAAGAATCACCTTTCGTAGATAACATTTGATGAGCTTTTACATCCCTTCTGCGAGTAAACCTGCCCACATTCAACAATAAATTCCCATCCACAAGTAACCAAGCCCCATATGGGAAGCCTTCTTTCTCAAATTGTACGTGATATGTGAATTGCCCATCATTCACAGTCCCTATCCGAATGCCCCAATTTGCCACAACTGTAACAAAAGGTCGGTAACTTCTCATATTTTAAGTGAATCTAAACTATCTCAAATTTGCATAAACACAGACGTTTAATGCGTGGAAGAGGCTGATGGATATCCAAATTAACACGGACTCTACAGAATTCTCCCTAGGCCAGTGTTGATTTTGGTAAATCGATATTCTCCACTTTTCCAATCCAATGATACGGATTACCAAAGTATTCATGCAATTCAACAGCAAATCATAAAGCCTAATCCAAAAATATGCATAATGTAGGCAAATAGTAGAAATCTGGCAATTTCTATCATAATCCCGCATCAGTACGAGACTTTTATAAAAAAATCATGGACCATGTCGAAGAACACGAGCTTTATGCGCAGTCTCTATAAACTGTGCCAGAAATAAACTCAGGAGATGGTTCGGCAACCATGATTTCCTCAGATTCTATTGCGGACAACTATAACTTGTCAATACTGAGTAATAAATCTTATGCCATTACAGAAATAGAGAATGCCCACAACAGGGCAAATACAGGAAAGTAAAACTTGTATGTTGAACAAGAAAATACTCCCAAGTAAAAACCGCCAGAGCATTTTACTAAGAGAGAGTTTATTAAGTGCAATTGATTGGGTTGTGTACGTGGTCTTTCTTGATCATCACGTACGTACGTCAAGAAAACTCTACAAGCAAGCCATGCAAGAAAAACTCTACAAGCTGATGCAAGCTCATCATGATCAGTACAACAGGCATGGCTTGGCTTGTTGCGTCAAGGAGATTATAAATTTCTTAAGACTACGTACCGTATATACGTACCTCAATTATTCTAATTTTTTGTTTTATTTATGCATGTCTCTCTTCCCTAGCTAGCATTTGATCATGTCTTCCAAAAGTATTTTTTTCACGCACAATACATTCAGTTTTAAATTAGCTCAAATAAATTTCTCGGTCGTGACAGTCAAAGGTTGTGTGTGTATATATATATATATATATATATATATATATACACACACTAACTAGGTCAAAGCAACGTGCAAAGCATGTTTGTCTAGTTAGATCAAACAGTTGTTTTACAAAAATTATATAATTTTTACAAAATATGTAAAAATAGTTGATGGCATATATAACTTAGAAGACATTGCTTCAACTTTTATACAAGTAATATAATTAATATAATATTACAAAGGAACTTTAACAAACAAATTAACTACTACGATCAGTACTTTAACAAGATGATTGAGTTTGCATCATTAAGATGATAATGGTATTTAATGGCGTGTTTTGGGCCAAATGAGATTTATTTCTCATTTTTCCTATATATTTTGGCTTTGTATTATATTTTGCTAGATAACTGTATAACCTCGTTGAGAATATTTCACTGTTGTGGTTCTTTTTATAAAATTCTGGTACTTATGATTACTAAGTTGTGAAATTTATGATTTGAATAGTCAGATACTCCGATAATTTCATCTCATTTTATCTTAATATCTAAACGTAAACAATTTTTAATTTCAAATTTTTAATTTTTTCATTCAATCAGTATTTAATCATTACAACTTTGTCAAACTTTCAAATAAAACACAAAAAATTAATTTAACTTTTTTAAATACCAAAACAAAAATTATATTCCAAGAATATTTTAACTCTATAATATTTTTATTCAATTTTTTTTTCCTATTTTTCAAAACTCTATAAACATCTTAACTTAAACCATTTTATTACTATTCGCAAATCAATTTACTACTATTTACAGATCATCTCATCTCATCTCACTATCCAAACCAGACCTAACTACTCCACATTAAAAATGAAAATTTTCACTATGAAAATATTGCCAAAAAAGAAAAAAATTAATTTTTAAATAATATCAAGTTTTAAGTCACTACCCGAATAATATAAGATATATTGTGTTGAAGAGGTAAAAAAACAATTTAAATTTCAGATTTGAAATAGGAGACCTTAATTTAAGGCTAGAAACAAAGATCACGACATACTTGCCAGAAAAGACATTAATTTTTAAATTAGTCGGATGTACAATTACAAGGCACATACGCGTAGTTCTACAGGTATTTCTGAATATTATCAAGGTATTAGTTTTAGACCATCATCTAAGAATCTGATAACTCAGCATCTTTAAATTCACAATTTCTTCTTGAAAATACAGGTTGGTCCATGTTGCAGCTCGTAACTTTTAACAAAAAATATCAAGGTTTTGAATACCATGCCAAATCGGCCGGTATTTATTGTGTTGGAATAGTAACCTGTGCGAGAAAGATAGGGGCTTCATACCGGATTAAATATCAGTCATTTCGATGCGTTTCGGTCAATACCGGCCAGATTTCGATGTACCAGTCGAAATTTTGTATTTTTAGTGTATTTTTATAATTTCACTATATTTCTCACACCTTAAGACTATTTTCTTAACTTTTTTTAATTCTCTTTTCTCAAGAATTAAAAATTAAATCTTACTCCCATTTTCGTGATGAAAATAAGTGATTATTTTTTTTAATAATTGGATTGAGAACTTAGAAGTATTAATGAGTTTTATAAATATGTGTTTTAATTTTTCAAGACTTACATTGATGTTATTTTGAAATATAATTTATACATATATAATTAATTTATCTATATATAAGCTATATAAAAATAGTTTTGATATGAAAATATTTTATTACAGTACCTTAACCAAACGATCTTCAAAACGGTATTAAGAACTTTGAAAAGATATATATAAATATATATATATATATATTAAAGTGTTTAAAAGCTTTAATTAATAGTATTCCATTCTAAATGTCCAAACAAATACATTCTGCACCTGGAGATTATCATTTTTTTTAATAAAGTTATATATATATTTTTTTACTGTTTCCCTGCAAGGCAATTATGCACTCGCACGCACAAAAAGTTGTAGAGAGAGAGGAACAAAATGCGGTCATTATGTAGATTGTTGCCATTAACTTTAACGAAAAAACAAAAACAAAAACATTAAAACAAGATCAATTTCTGTCTCATATCTGTAATGTGCCCACTCATATTTTTTTGTTTTTTCTTAATAGTTAAAGAAATGACTATTAGTGAATTTCTATTTATATTTTATTTTTCTTAATGATTAAGAATGTTTAAAAAATGCCTAAAAAATGTAAACAAAAAAAAATTACTTACACTAGTGTTCATATTTAAAGTGCATATTTGGTGTGTAACCTAGAATTGTCCTATATAGTATATGCAGATCATCAGAGGCTACCAACGTAATTTGACTTTCCTATATATAGGACCGGGACGTACACGTTACAAATTAATTTCATGGGGATCTTCCATCTATAGATCAGAACTTTCGTTGCTACATATACATACATATATATGTGTGTGCGTGTGTGTGCGTGTGTGTGTGTGCGTATAGAGAATGTCGTGCAAAGCTGTTAAAAAAATGGTGTACGTTAGTGTTGGGTCTGTTATGTTGAATGCAAAAACGGAAATTAGATCTTTCGTGACATATTCTACTTAAAAGGTTGGTTTGGATTCAAAGATGAAATGAGATGGTTTTAAATGAAAGATGAAAGTAGAAAAAAATATTATTAGAGTATTATTTTTTAATATTATTATTGTTTTACGATTTGATAAAATTGAATTAAAATCTGAAAAAGTTAAATTATTTATTATATTTTGTGTGAGAATTTGATAAAGTTATAATGATGAGATCAGAAATAAAACATTTTCCAAATTCAAACGTGGCCTATCTTTGTTATGGTATTTTAATGAATGAAATTCTATTAGAAAGTACAGAAGCATATTGTATAAGATTCCACATAACTTGTGTAAATGCCGGATTGTTTACCGCACAACTGTGATTAAGGAGAGTACGCCAATTGATGCTGAAAAAAATGGTGTGTTGAAACATCATAGACGAAACACGAAACACCCCCCTGAAAAAGAGAATACGATAAGATAAAGCTAACTTGAGGGAGGGACCAAGAAAGAGAGTGAGAGTTTTACAGAACAGTCGAGAAGGGTGGAGATACCTTGTGATGGTGGCTCACGGAGGTACAAGCTCTGTATAATGGGGGGAAAGGTTAGGTTTCGTGATATTGACCAACAGTGGAGAGAAGAAGAGGAGAGGTGGCAGTTTGGGGGACTTACCGAGAGGGGTAAAGAGCCAGTGGTTAGAGCAGAAGTCGTCAGGGTTAGAGATTGCGAGATGGAGGATATGCGGTGGCACATTAAAACATGGAGTAGCCGAGAGGGTGGTGGAGGACTGGGCTTCCGTGGTGGTTGGCAGAATGCTCTGGCTCAGAGTAGAAAAACAGAGTATGTTTCAGTCAACTGTGGCATGGAGTAACAGTGTGAGGTGGAGGCCCTAGGCGGTGGTTGGTGGTTCTTGGTGCAAGGTGGTAACGACAAGGAGGAGCTTGGGCAATACTGGGTGGTGTTGTTTGGTTCTCCTCCAACGAAGGTTGACGTGTGCGTGGGGCTGCTTCTCATTTGAGGACACTAAGGTGCTGGGTCGTGGGGGGGCTGGGCAGTGGACTAAGTGAAGGGCTGGGCGTGGCTGCTGCGGTGTGGAGGAGGCTTCGAAGGTGGTGGTGAAAAGTTGTGGCGCATTGTGGGGCTTATAAAGGATGATCCCTTGAATCAAGGAAGATCAATCAAGCTAAGCATCAGGCATGAAGCACGGTTGTAACAGTTAGAAAATCACAAAAGATTTATGACTTTGTTTGACGCAGTAACCAACAGAAATTTTAGCCACAATTTTAGTCTTTGTAGTTAGAATAGAACCTGTATACTTATCAGTGTATCATTTAGTGTGTGAAAATACAATTGTTTTGTGAGCAACAAAGAGTCTGTCCATATTCAATCTTCATCGAGGCTTTGGGCTCACGATTTGGCTATTTCACAAGGGTGGTGCTTCCGGCGCTAGGGTGGTGCAATGGCTTCGTCATTGTGTTGGCGAATGAGGAACGAGCACGAGGGCACGGAGAATGAGACGGCGTGGACGAGTACTCGTCTTCGAGCTTATAGACGGCACCAATGGGTTTCATTTCGTTTCCCTCTCATTTTGTGTTTTTTATGTTTTTTTTTTTAATTATGTCACTATGTCAGCCGATTCCCCCAAAGGTACCCAACCCCGTGTACCTATAGCAAAGCTGATTGATGCTACTCTCTCTCTCTCTTTGTGGATCTAGAAATTGCATATTTATGTTCAAATATTCTATCCAAAGTTTTAAATACTGTTTCGGTGACTGCTTCGATTAAAATATTTGAACAAAATATTTCGATACCAGTACTGTTTCGGATATTGTTTTGGAATAGTCTATATATAATAAATTAATTATATATGTATAAATTATATTTCAAAATAACATCAATGCAAGTCTTAAAAAGTTAAAATACATATTTATAAAACTCAATAATATTTCTATGTTTTCAATCCGACTATTAAAAAAAATAATAACTCATCTTCATCACGAAAAGGGTTTAGGGATTTGATTTTCAGTTCTCGAGAAAAATAGATTAAAAAAAATTAAGAAAATTATCTTCAGATGTAAGAATTAGAGTTAAAATTATGAAAAAGTCAAACTTTTTATATAAACTACAAAAATCCACTAATTTTGACCGGTATACCGAAACCGGCCAATATTGACGGAAATATATCGGTATTTGATCCGATACCAAATGCATATATTTCCTGTACCACTCACTACCCAGCCGGTACGGCACGTTATTTAAGACTCTGATTCTACCACTTTCAAAGTTAATGGCCAGTCATGTCTGACCGCCGCCGCCAGGTTGAGATAAGATTTGGCTCATTTGGGGTTTAAAACTGAATAAATTTCCTTTAATTTGTTAATGTTGGCTTACCTACTGTCTATTATCTACGTGAAAAGTTCTTCACTTCTTTGAATTCCCTAACATCTATTTATTTTTTCTTGGTTTTTTAAAAAGTTAATCTTCTCTAACAGACAAGTCTAACGACCGGGAGTACAAGAGATGATCATGAACCATATGAAGAGGAAGCATAGAAGATGGTAAAATGAACACAACACATTTACAAGAAGAGAAAAAGGTAATTCGAATGTTCAGATAGAATTTGGAAAGAATTGAATAATATTGTACGTAAAATAAATTAATGAATATGAATGGAAAAAAAAGCAATACATGTGTGATCGATGATCAGTGATCATATATATATCAAATCATCAAACGAAGATCGACTTTAGGAGCCATCTTCCCAAATAATAACTTCAAATCATTCTCCAAGGGTGTCAAGTTCAAGTCCAAGCTGCAGACAACCCTCGTACTGTTAGATCTCTTCATCAGCACCGGCACTTTGGCGTGATCTAGAGGATTCAGAATGGAAGCTGATAACCCTTCATTCGCTCTATGCCGCTTCATATGCCCACCCAAAGCCTGCCCCATGGAGAACGTCTGTCCACATATCGAGCACTCATGCATCTTGGGTTTTTTATTCCCTGCAGAATTACTCTGCAACTTGGTTTGATCCTCGTGTTCTTCCCCCATCAATCTTGGCTTCTTGTGGCTGGCTCGGTGGCCACCCAGCGCTTGGAATGATGAAAACTGACGGTTGCATGTCTTGCATTCGAAGACTTGAACCGGAAGTGGACATGTTTTGGGCATTGTATCTGCTAAGCCGCGGCCATGAGACAGCAGCATCAGACACTTCGCCATCATGTCGTCTAAGCCGTCTTTATTCCCTACATCTTCTGATCTCATTCTCTTCATGGCCATCTAAAGAGGACGTATCTAACGTTCGTTGGGGACTCTTTAAGTGATTGTAGGCTGAACTTGATAACGTACTTTTACTGGTATGGAAACTTTGAACTGCACATATGTATGAGGAAGAAAGAGGCTGCAGCTTTGGTATTTAAAGATGAGGGGAGTTTGAAGGCCGGTGCGGTTTATTTGACTATGTCTTTTAAGGAATCATGTAAGGTGTTGGGTACGTAATTTCTAGCAGGAGGAAACTTTAGACTATTTGTTTGACTGGATCCACACTTTGTATATATGATAAGAAAGGTAATCAGGGGATGGTATCTCCACGAGAAAGTGTTATATTTTGGTACGCGTCGGCCGCTACCCATTCAGGAAGTCTCGTAGCTCAAGCGAAAAGTCGCTTTTATTTTTCTTGCGAGCTAAAATTACAAATCCACAGGAGCGCGGCCATGCACTGCCTGTGGAGGCCGCTGGATCGTATCAATCTGGGCCACATTATGTACGATGATCTAAATAAATCATATCATCACTCATGTTATTCTTAATTAAACAAGAATAGCACGGCACGGCTGCACGAGGACCTAAGCCTAAATTGATCATAAACCATAACAAAGGGTACTGTTTGACCGAATTTACCTCAAATATATAACACGTTCGTTCTATCAGGACATAATTGACGCCGTGCATGCAGCATGCATGAATTAATATATATTTCTAATAAAATAAGGTTGCCCTCTCGAAAATAGATCATTTTTTGTTATTCCATGCACTATATTATATACAAGTGTGTCTAGATAATTACCCAAATTCCGGTAAGCGAAATATATAAGAAAAATGATACTATGACTCCTAAATATATCCACTCGTGTATTTTAATTTTTTTTAAATTTTTTATTTTAATGATTAAGGAAGTGATGACTATTAATGAATTTATATTTTTTTTTATTTTTTTAATGATTAAGTATGTTTAAAAAATAAAAGAAAAAAAATCTATTTACACTGGTGTGCAATATATTTGAAATGCACATTTGGTAGAAAAGTTTTTTTTTTCTCTTTTTTCTTTTCACATTTTTTCACATATTTAAATATATTTAAAAAATAAAAAAAAATACATCAATACATTTAAAATCACTTCTTTAATCACTAAATAAAAAAAATTAACCAACAGTCAGATAGAGGTGTCAAACAAAGTGGACATAATAGTATTTTCCTTGTCCAATATATAGTAGTTTGGCGTACGTGGATGCGATTTTGGTCACCAAAGGCCGGTAGTATTTTGGCATTCATAAATAGTCATTTTTTGAACCATTAAGAAAAAATAAATAAAAATAAAGTAAAATAAAGAAGCGGTCAAAATGATGGGGGCAAAATGATGGGGCCATTTAGCATTTATCTTTGGTATATATACAAGAGAAGTAATATTATTACGTACAGTCGTGAAGTGCACATGAAATCTTGCGCAATCTTTTTGCAAATATCATAAGAAATTATATTTACAGTCGTGGAGTGTGTAAACGCTGTACATCTCTTTGAAAAAATAAATAAACGAGACCGGTCATATGAAAAAAAATAAAAATTTTAGTTGGCCGTCCAGCGTTTATTGTTGGTCATACTACTAGTGCAATTTATTTTTCTTTTTTATTTCAACCATTTTTAAACATGTTTAAATATTTAAGAAAAATATAAAAATTCACAAATAGTTATTTTTTAAATTATTAAGTAAAAAAATAAAATAAAAAAAATATATATATGAATGATCAAAATCATGTGACAAAATGACGAGGTAAGTTAGCATTTTTCTAAAAAAACATAAATAAGAAAATAAAAGTCGGAAAAAAAGGAGGGGAAGAGAGAGGTTGGACACACTAGATCAGGACATGAGGTTGGTCCTGTTGGATAAGATGTCGGATAAAATAAATTTTTTCGAGCCGCTACAAGCCTACACCGAACACTAATGTATGTAAATATCATTATATTATATATATATATATATATATAGTGACGTGCACGTGCAGGAATCGCGTCAAAAATAATTCTTTTTTCTTTATAAAAAAATAATTCTACAAGCAAGTCATTCTAAACCCACTACAAGAAAACTGCTTATTTGCGACCAGTTAATTCCAACGAAATGACTATTTGTAACTAAAATTAGTTACAAAAAGTCTTTTAATCGCAATAAATTAGTCGCAAAAGTCTATTTTTCTTGTAGTGACCAATGACTAATACTCTAAAATATTAATTAATATGATGTAACTTGTAATTACAATATGCGGAATGTCATTTTATTTTAAATATAATATAGTAGAACAAGTACTTGTAAATATGGTCTTGAAGACAAGCTAGCAGTAGTACTAGAATTAATCCAATCATGTGTCATGTTGGATAGGAATTTCCAGCTAATTGGTTGGTCACGATCAGGCCCAGTCAACCGATCGAAGTCATCTTTGGCTGGTGTCGTGCGTAAGTGCTCAGATCGAAAAAGAGCACGCCATGTTCATGTTCTTAATTAATTTCTGCAAGTTGTTTTTCGTGGCAGATACCGTCCAACTTGTGAATATTCATAATGCATGTAGTACTTAATTGCCTGCAGGTTCGTTAATTAAATTTTCCTAGCTGTTTGAATGGAATTCAATCTGAACACATGTTGAGACAAGAAAGCTTGAGTAAGAAGCATATATAATATATCACCTGCTAAAGTACTGGAGACCTGTCCAATATTTATAAGAACATCCTCATTTTCACGCAACTTCTATTACCTCCTGAGTCCTGACCCAGCTGATTGAGGAGAAAAGTAGTCGAATTGGAGGGTTCTTTTACCCCATGTCACTACAAGAAAAATGGGCTTTTGTGGCCATTTAATTGCGGCGAAAACGTTATTTGTGATCAAAACAGTCTCATTTTGACTGTAAATAGTCATTTCGCTGGAATTAAATGGCCACAAATAAGCAGTTTTCTTGTAGTGTGTGGATATATCTCTTGAGAAAAAAAAAACAAAAAAAGAGTCAAATTGGAAATTAATTACGGGACTAGATCATAAATTCAGAGCCACCTCAAGCGGAAATGGCCGGTCACTAACTGGCCAGTACCCCCCACACACACATATATATACGTACTAATATTGAGAGAGAGCCAAGCCATATATGCCTGCATACAAGCATTGATAAATGGACATGAGAAAGTTGGGAAACATTGAAGCGAAAGGACAGTACGTATGTAAAAGAAATATTTAATTAAATGAGATAAAATGATGTGTTGGGTTTGTAGAGCCTAGTTTATTCTTATGGCGGCCCGATTTAATGAGCCCACTTGACAATGATTTGTTACAATTTATTTTGTGAATTTTCAATGAGGTTTATGCCTAATGGAAACAAACTTGGACAAGCCTTGTGGGGGTCCAAGGGTGAAAGCTCTGGAAATTTTTTTTGACTTAGTTTGTAACTCAAGAAACGCTAAACAAAAAATTTGCTCAACGTTTACGTGAGAGGTTGCTTAAGTAAAACTCACATAGAGAGTTCACTCAAGCGAACAACTTAGTAATTGTGAAATTAGGATTTACACCATACAATCCTATAAATTTTATTATGAGCAATATAGCTGGTCTAGAATAGTGTATTTTGTTATTCCTCAAATAAAAAAATCATCCAGAACTTTATGGACGTAGGTATGTTGCCGAATTATGTAAATATTTGCGTCGTGTGATTGAGTTCTTATTTTACTTACTTGTCTGTCATCCTTTTTTCAAATGTCAAGTAAAGATTTGAACTTAATTAAGATTTCTACTTAATTTATATTATGCAAAATCATCATTTATTTCAAAAACTTAAAATTTGAACCGATAAAAAGAGGCTGCTCATGTAATCAATTGCATTATATATATATATATATATATATTCTTAACTCATAAGTTTTGCATAGAAGGGACACAGCTCACAATCTGTTCTCAATAAGATGTAACAATTTTCCATAGAAGCGTGTGCATGCATGCGGTGCAAGTTGCAATTTCTTAACACTAATCTGAACGACAAAATTGGAGTAATAACAACTGAAAATTATATGCAGATAGGTACGTTGCTGATGTAATTTGATTTTCGCATAAGACACGTTATGATGTATCGAGAAAGAAAAAATGTACGTAGAAATACGCTACACATGCAAAGCAATGACGCCGTGCATGCAAAACCTATATAAAAAAAACAAAAAAAGCGGTGATCGCGCGTTGTTCGATGACTGCAAAAATGGAAAGTTGTAGTACAAGGGAAGTTTCCTAGAAGATCAGTAATGTTGTCTCCCACCCAGCAGTCATTGTTGGGTTTAGGCAAAATATGTATTTTATTTTTTTTATTTTTTATTTTTTTATTTTTATATTTTTTTTAAAAATAACAAAAATTAATATATTAATAATTATTTTTTTAATTAATAGCGTTGCATGCAAGATACGAGCTGGTACGTAGGGGCCTGTATATACTCTAGTAGATCTTTTATGACATGTGCCTGAAAGTCATAATATATTAATATACGCGGAATTAGTTTAGTTCTAAAATATAGATATATGAATGAAATTCAATTCAGAATAAAAGAAGCGTGTAGAAGATACGTCTAAATTCCACGTAACTTCCGCAAAAGGCTTATGTTTACCTCTCGACCAGCTTGATTGCGAAGAGTACGCAAATTGATGATACTCTCTCTCTCTCTCTCTATAAATAATATATATATATATATTATATTCTAAAAGAATAAAAATCAGAAATTACAATATATGTTCTTAGATATTCTACCACCTTCAAAGTTAATATATGGTCAGTGTCTGACCGCCGCATTACTCTATGGTGGTTTTTTCTTTAATAAAAATAAAATCTCTTTGCAGAAATTGATGGAAGCCAGGCAAGCATTTTCAGGTTGAGATGATAAGAGTATTAGTATTGGTTTTATTAAATTTATCTTTAAAATTTGATAAAAAGTACATATTTTTCATAAATTCAAAACTTCCTTATTCAAAACTCTACATTAAATTAGCCATTAGATTCATCAAAATAATAATATAATATTATTTTTTAATAATAATTTTTTTAATTTTTTTTTTTTATATTTTACAATTACACTAACCATATATACATTAATATGGCCAGAAAATAAAACCACCATGCAGTAGTGTTAGTAAAAAAGGTACTCAAAAGAAAAGATGAAAGAATTACATTACACAAATTATAGGAAATGTAAGAAATATAATTTATAATAAAATAATAGAAATAGAGAATGAATAGTGGATCTTCAAATATAGAGATGAAGATGAAGGTACTATAGCTCAAAGCTTGAGCTTTGATAGTATACAGAATCCAATGCCAGCATTTTAACCCCCAAATCATCAAATTTTGATGAAAATTTCTTTTTGATGAAACCAATGTTGATGCTCTAAGATTGGCCCATTTAGGGTTAAAAAATTATCCATATATTTCCTCTGTTGTTTGGTTTACCTACTATCTATCGTCTACGTACGTGGAAAGCTCTTTGAACTCCTAACATCTATTTATTTTTTCTTGGTTCCTTAAAAAGAAGAGGTTCGGATTCAGAAATGAGTTGAGATGAGTTGAGATGGTTTATGAATAGTAGAATAAAAGTTGAATTATTTATTATATTTGGTGTTGGAATTTGGTAAAGTTGTTTTGGTATTTAAAAAAGTGGAATTGTTTATTATATTTTATGTGAGAATTTGAAAAAGTTGTAATGATGAGATGAGATTAGATGAGTTGAAATGAATTGAGATGAGTTTTGAATCCAAATATCTCCTATCTTCTCTTAGAACATTCTCATCCAGTTTCCTAAATTTTTTCCTAAGTTTTAGCTAAAAATGACACTCCCTATAATTTTATCTTAAATTTTACTCATCTTCAAAAAAATCTTCTACATCTCATTCCCTATCATTTATCTATTTTATTAAAATAATATTTTTCTATTCTTTCTTTATTACTTTTTTTTCTCTCACTTCCATTTACAAACTTAATTACTCAATATTTTTTCTTATGTTTTGAACTATTATTCTAGTGAATATTTTGAACAAAAATTTAAATTATTTTTTTACGGGTATGATAATATTTTTAAAATTAAATTTTTTATATTTAAGTAATTATTTAAATTATTTTTAGAATTATTATTTAAAACTATAATAAATATGTATGAGAGAATGTGTAGATGATTGGTAGAATGATTTATTTTATTTATTAGAATAAAACATTGATAAAAGATGATTTAGCGGATGAATAGTAATTTTCTATATTTGGAGAACTACTGTTCATCTCCTAAATCGAAATACTAAAATAGGAAATGAGATGGGAGGGAGTGTTTCATATTTTTCCTAAATAACGTCCTATAATTTGGGGTTTATTTTGTTCATTCTAGTTTATTCCAAACGTAAAGTTTGTTTTGTTTTTTAGTTTCTTCCGCCGTATATAAAGGTTTTTTAAATAAATTTGGGATAGGAGACACTGTTAAACATGTGTCCCTGACTCTTCAAAAAAAAAAATATAACATGAGTGAAATAGGCCGGCATGGGATGGGAATGTTAAGACCGGACCCAAGAGATGAACCAAGTCATGAAGAGAAAACATAGAAGATGGTAAACTTCAACTCAACACATAGAGAAACGCTAATTCATTAATGTTCAGATAGAATTTGGAAAGAACCGAAAGGTATTATATATACTGTACGTACATAAATATATATATATATTAACGAATATGAATGGGAAAAAAAAAATCAATACATGAGTGAGTGATCACATAATCAAATCATCAAACGAAGATCGACTTTAGGAGCCATCTTCCCAAATAATAACTTCAAATCATTCTCCAAGGGCGTCAAGTTCAAGTCCAAGCTGCAGACAACCCTCGTACTGTTAGATCTCTTCATCAGCATCGGCACTTTGGCGTGATCTACAGGATTCATAATAGAAGATAACCCTTCGTTCGCTCTATGCCGCCTCATATGCCCACCAAGAGCCTGGCCCATGGAGAACTTTTGCCCACATAGCGAGCACTCATGCATCTTGGGTTTGTTCCCAGAACTCTGCAATTTGGTCCGATCCACCTTGTGTTCTTCCCCCATTAATCTTGGCCTCTTGTGGCTGGCTCGGTGGCCACCCAGCGCTTGGAATGATGAAAACTGACGGTTGCATGTCTTGCACTCGAAGACATCAACCGGATGTGGACATGTTTTGGGCTTTGTATCTGTTGTTAAGCCGCCTCCATGAGACAGCAGCATCAGACACTTTGCCATGTCGTCTAAGCTGTCTTTATCCCCTACAATATCTTCTGATCTCATTCTCTTCATGGCCATCTAAAAAGGACGTATCTAAACGTTGGGGACTCTTTTATAAGCACGTAATTGTTAGCTAGCTGAACTTGATGAAGTAAGTTGCTGGTATGGAAACTTTGAACGGAAAATATGTATGAGGTAGACAGAGGCTGCAGCTTTGGTATTTATAGACGATCGAGGGGAGCTTGAAGGGTGTGGTTTATTCGATTATGTTTTTCAAGGAATAAAGGGTGTTGGGTTCCTCGTAAGAGGCAACTTTGACCATTCGTTTGACTGCTTCCACACTTGTATGCTAAGAAAAGCTACAGGATATTATCTCTTAATCGAGGTACCGTGTCGGCTGCTACACTTAATTGAGAAGTCTCGTTCTCATATTAACTCATGTGGAAAAGCGACTTTTATTTCTCTTTCCAGCTGCTGATAAATCTACAGGCGAGAGCTATATGACATATATGCCTACCACTATCCATTCAAGCTGCGCAGTTTTTTGTTCTTTTTCGAAATTTTATTTTTCATATTTTAATTAATTATTTTTAATCAAAATTTCCTTTTTTTTTTATTTGAATAGTTAATATAAAAAATTATTAAAAGTACAATATCACAACATAATTGAATGAATAAAGATGAAAAATTCAAGATGATCAAGACTAGTAACAATATTGTTTTTTTTTTTTCTAAATAATATAAAATAATCCTAATTAATCTGAAGTCTCAAAGCTTGTTTGGTTGCCAAAAGTGTCCTACGTGTGAGAATCCAATGCTAAAAGAAGGATAAGACTAAAATC
Source organism: Juglans regia (assembly GCF_001411555.2). Classification (NCBI taxonomy): domain Eukaryota; kingdom Viridiplantae; phylum Streptophyta; class Magnoliopsida; order Fagales; family Juglandaceae; genus Juglans; species Juglans regia. The sequence goes on from NC_049904.1 coordinate 4,007,103, forward strand.
CATTATTATAAAAGAAAAAAGGATACCTAATTGGCGAATTTTCATTTGCTTTTAATATTTCCAACAATAAGTTCTGACACTTTATACCCCCAACTTGATACTTCAATGCAATAGAGTATTGATGCGCACGTAACACATTTTTACAATATATTTCATAATAATATTGTAAGATAAGGATATTTTTATAAAATAATATTATTTTTATAAATGACTCGTTTGAATACAGAAACTATCTCATTTCAACTTATCATTATAATTTTTCTAAATTTTTACACAAAATATAATAAATAATTCTACTTTTTCAAATCTTAAAATAATAATAATAATATTTTAACAATATTTTATTTAATTTATATAAAATCATCTCATCTCATCTCACTATCTAAATGAGTCCAAAGTGTTTTACAAAATTACACATCATTTAACACATTGTTGTGAAATATATTGTGAAAAATGTTATGTATAAATCATTTTCCATTACAATATAGACCCTCCTTTTTTTTTTCTCCCTAAAACAAAATAGGTGACTAAGTTATAAGTGAGAATAATTTGGTTATTTCATGCCTAAAATCTAGGAAGATTATTCGTACATTGCAATTTAAGTTCAGAAGGATGCCAAATGCAGTCCAAAGTGATGATTTGAAGGATCAAATTTACAAATTCGACAATTTGTTTTATAGAAAGAATGTAGAAGGAAAGTCATGTGATCCAACCAAAAATAGGGATAAGTCATCAACAATTTATTTCATGTCAAATTTTAGGCGGGACTCAACAATTCAATTCATGTTAGAATTTTAGGCAGGACTTAAATTTAGAGGGATATAAATCTTTACCTACATTTAGATTGTGTTTAGATAGTGAGATATTTTCAGATATTCTATAAATAATATTGAAAAAATAATGATAGAATATTGAATAATAATAAAAAATAAATAAAAAATAATAATAAAATAATGAGATATTCTGAAAATACTTATTATCAATACCTAGACTAGACCTTACAGTCTAGAATGAGTAAATTTTTTAAATAGTATTAAATGTTGAATAAATCGTGTATGACTTATTTCAAGCATTTATATTTTTCACTTTAAATCATAAATTTTTGGTGAGATTTTTTAAGAATCTAATTTTAATAACCAAGATGGAATAATATAGATAGACACGAGCTTTTAGGAAAAAATTAATTGTTTTGTAAATAGTATAAGGTCTGTATATTGTAACTAATAACTAGTATAGAATTTGAACAAAAAAACCAATTCCAAAGATGGGATTGAACAATTCAAATTGTATTTTTCTGAGATGTTTCTTCATGTATTATTATTTTATTTTATTTTATTTTTTAATGTTTCCGTAAAATTGGCGGCGGCATCAGTTGGACCTTCCACACCATAACCACACCATAAAGCAAGAATAACAAACTTTTGGACGCGGCCCGCAGGTTTTTTATTCTTTTATCACTTTAGGCTGGTATGTTAGTCTGACGTCACTCCTTATATTCACACGGTGCTCACTGTTCGGTTCGGACACGCCGCAACTCGCTTCAGATGACGCAATCATTATAGCTATTCAGCCTAGAGCGGTGCTACTGTCACCGAAAACATGTTCGTATAGTTTATTTTATTTTTTTATATATATTTTTAATCATAGTAAATATTTTTTAAAAAAATAAAAAATTAACGATATTATTAAAAAATATTTCTTTAATCATTAAATAAAAAAAATTATAGAAAAATATTCAAGACCCATTTTCGAGATCTCAAGCATTTCTCTTTAACCTATGTCTATCCACTCAGATCTGGTTTATTTTTATGAACCATCTAAAATGATCTGGTTTATTTTTTTTAATTATTACAATTTTTTCAAACTCTCAAATAAAATAAAATGATATTAGGTATAAATCACAAATAAACAAGCCTCATACAAGTTATTTGTAAAAAAAATAAAATGATTTGTTAAAATATTTTATTGAATTTTATAAAGTGAGAGAAAAAAATTGAATAAAAATATTATAAAATTTAAATTTTATTTGAATATAATTTTTATTTTAAAATTTTAAAAATTTAAATACTTTTTATGTTTTGTTTAAACGTTTGAAAAAATTATATTGAAATTTGTATTTGAATAATGAGTAAATAAAATATATTAAAAATTAAAAAATATTTTATCTTTAAACGATGATTAAAAATGAAATATATAAAAATACTTTGTTACATGAACAAAGCCTTGACGTGCTAAATTTACATCAAATTTAAAATTTTGAAGGATAAGAGAAATAGATATAATATTTATTATTGTTAATATAAATATTTCTACTGTATTATAATAAACAATAAATCCGGCAAAAGTTGATAACAAGATTGAAGGCAGTTTCTTGTCGCAGGAAATGTAGAACCAGGAAACCGGGAAAAGTAGCCGCTAGTAGCCCCTTCGAGAACAAGTACAGCTAGCTACGCAGAATGCTTCATCAACGTGTGGACCCCACATGACCCTCCATAACTTTGCATACAAGTTGGAGCAACTTCTGGCTTGAGTGTTTAGCAAACTTGAACAAAAGAAATCAAAACTGTAGTCAATTTTGACAGACAAAGCCAGATTTTTATGTTCCTGTTTGAACATCCTCGTTTGTTTGTACAGTTGAGATAAGGTAAAGTGAAAATAAAATAAAATATTATTAGTATATATTTTTTAATATTATTTTTTTTAAAATTTAAAAAAAATTAAATTATTTATTTTATTTTATATAAAAATTTAAAAAAATTATAATAATTAAATCAAATAAAATGAGACGAGACGAGACGAGAATGACAGTGAAAGCAAACGAGGCTTTTCCAACTACGGGATATATCTTGCAATTACTACGCAGTGCACGGTTAATTTTCAACTTCATAAACATGCGTAAAGGGCACGAACAAGATAGCCACCAAACGATTGTTCAACTTTTGGATGAGCAAATCGTAATTCATACAAGGATATTTGAATATAAATTAAATTATTAAATTTAACTCTCGGCCTATTGGCTTAAGTATAATGAGATACAAAATTATTTAACATGATATCTAAACAAAGATTTCATATATAGTCAAAACATATCATCATGACATGTAAAACACTCGGCTCTTGAAAAAAAAACTGACAAACATAAAAACAAGCATAGGTTGTTTAGAACTTTAAGAGAAAAAGTAAAATAAAAAAAGGTGGAACCAATCACACAAACCATAAGTTTATGTGATTATGTCACAAAGTTGTAGATGAATTTATTTAGATGACAATTAAAGATATAGTACGGTAGATATACAAGGATTTAATACAATATATGGTAAACCATAATTGGCTGTCAAGTAAGATTAACAAGAGAAATGAGTAAAAAAAATTTTTGAGGGCGGACCCCCACAAGACTTAAGTCTATGATTGCCAACTACTAGAGTCGGGCTTATTGTTGCAATGGTGGCTTGATTTCCTATTGTAAACGATATTCTAGAGACTTGGCTTGACTGTGGCTCGACCCAAGCTTGACTTTGGCTCGAGCAAACTTCAGACAAAACATCCGCTCAAACGAACTTTAGACATAATATTCACTCGACACTCCACTTGAGCCAATATTCAGAAACCCTATTTCTCATGTCGTCTTATATATAAACTTATTTTTTGTAAAGTGAGTTGCTGCCATAAAGAGAGAGAGCTCATTTTGTGAGATTTTGAGAGCTCATTGGGTGTATTGGGGCTTTTGGGATTGAGGAGTGATTTGTGATTTTTCTCTTATACTCCATTTTGTGATAATGAACTCTTTGAAATCGACTCTGCCAGTAGATGTAGGCGATTGTTCAAGTTGAACCACTTAAATCTTGGTGTTCTTTGTGTGATTATCGAATTTTTGTTATTTACTTCCGCTATTCTATTTCAAAGTCATATCTAGATACCTGGTTAATCCCAACAAACTGGTATCAGAGCGCCAAGTTTTATAGAAGATCTTTGTTCTTGAGAGATGGCTTAGATGAAATTTGATGTAGAGAAATTCGATGGTCAAAACGGTTTCAGCTTGTGACACATCAAGATGAAGGTCTCGTTATGACAACAAGGATTAGCGAAAGTCTTGGAGGAGAAGGTGACGAATGAACCTTCTACATCATCAAAGGAAGAGAAAGAGAAAGCTCATAGTGCGATTTTGTTTTCTGTTTCTGATGTAGGTTTGCACGAAGTGGCTGATGAAGAGACCGCCTCGGGTCTTTAGAAGAAATTAGAGAGTTTGTATTTGAAGAAGTCACTCACCAACCGTTTGTACGTATTTGAAGCAACGGTTGTACACTCTTCGAATGAAGGAAGGTACTCATATGTCTGATTATCTAGATGAATTTAATAAAATCATTATGGATCGAAGGAACATTGATATTAAACTTGAAGAGGAAGAACAAGTTTTAATTTTGTTGTTTTGTTGCCTATGTTGTTTGATAACTTTGTGAACTCGATGTTGTATGGTAGAGATACCATCTCCTTAGCGGATGTAAAATCTGCTTTGAATTTTAAGGAGTTGAGAATAAAATTGGGTGTACAAGGCATGTATAATCAAGATGATAGACTGTTTGTGAAATGTTCCTCTAGTGTTAGATTGGTGGAAGAGGTTTGGATCAGGGTGGGAGTAGTTCTAGTGGTAGCTCTAAATTTAACAAGAAAAACATTAAATGCCACTATTGTTACAAATTTGGTCATTACAAGAATGAGTGTTCAAGATTGAAAAACAAGAAGGAAGGTACAAGTTATTTCTAGACATTCCAAATTCAGGTATTACTCCTTTATGGCACATGTGATTGGGCTGAGTGAACGAGCTGGTCATTTTTGAGTAGGCAGTTTTTTACTTTTGTGTAATCAGAAGATAAGGAAACCTTTTTTTTTTCTTTGTTGTGTTAGCATTGTATTTTTGTGAATCAGTGCAGAATCAAGTTTATTACAGTTTATTTGTTTTGATTTTGGGGAACATCTTGTGCAAAGTGGTGCCCTATTCTTACTCAGGTTGTTTGGTGACCATTTTGAGAAAAAGCTAGATTTGTTTTTTTTTGAAGCAGTGAGTGACGTGTTTGATAAGTTCAAACACTTGTGAAGGCCTTGAGAATCTGACAGGTAAGAAGGTAGAACGATTTCAGATACCGTACAATTGGGCTCACTCCATAGAAAAATGGTATATGACCAGAGTGAATCAGACTCTTGTGTGAAAGCCCGTAGTATGCTTTTGGTATGTCAAACTTGTCTAAAAATTGGGTGAAGCGATCAATACAGCTTGCTATTGGGTGGACCTTTCTCCTTCCACAGCTTTTGGATGTTTTTTTAGGATTGACAGAATTCAAGCCAATGTGAAAATTTGTTGGAATGTTGGCTTGATTTCCTATTGAAAACGCCATTTCAGAAACTTGGCTCGAGCGAACTTCAAATAGATTGTTTGCTCGACACTCCGCTCGGACGAATGTTCAGAAACCCAAGCTCTCATGTTGTTTTATATATAAATGTATTTTTGGTAAAGTGAGTTGTGGCTAGAAAGAGAGAGAAACCATTTTGTGAGATTTTGAGAGCTAATTGAGATTTTTGGGATTGAAAAGTTATTTGTAATTTCTCTCTTGTACTCTATTTTGTAATAATGAATTCCTTGAGATCCACTCTGTCAATAGATGTAAGCTATTGTTCAAATAGAATCACTAAGATTTTGATATTCTTTATGTGATTGTTAAATTTTTATTATTTACTTCCGCTAACCTATTTTAAAGATATCTCTAAATATTCGGTTAACCCCAATACTTATCGGTCCAAACTTCTACTTCCCGACTCAAATCGCATTAAAAATCCATAAAAAAGGGGTAACGCGTCCTTGTTGAATCAAACTATTCAACCGGACATCCACAAAATACAACTAGGCTCTACACATGAAGGCCCAAGATAGCATGTGTTGCTTTGATTACCTTTCCATCATGTATCAAGAGTACAGCTAACCTTTTTCTAGTCAAAATCAATTTAGATATGTAAAAGTAGTTCTTAAGAGCATTAGCATTGATCTATGTATATGCATATGTAAAATTATCTCTTTTACATATCCATTTTGTCATTCAAACAAAATTTTCACATTGACTTATGCATATTTGAGACAAAATAATAATAAAATATTTTATTATTATTAATTTTTTGTTAAAATCAATTTTTTATATATATTTTACAATTAGCATCCACAAATGTAATAATAAAAAATATAATTTTTTTATATATTATATTAAAAATATAATAAAATGAAAAAATATATATAATATATTATAATAATAAAATGAATGTGCAAGTGAAGATATTGTGTTGTTGAAGGATGGAGAAAAAGAAAGGATCGTGAGAGAGAGAGAGTGGGATGAGAGATAAATAATGATTAAAATATGATTTGTAGGGTGAATAGTGGTTATCCAAATTTGGATAAGAACTGCTCATAGGTAACTAAATATTTAGATATGCATAAACCAATCATGTGGAAGATTTTAGAACTATATTATGCAAATATGACTTTGTATATACATATGCATAAACCAATGCTAATGCTCTAAGTATAGGCCTGAGACTACTCCCAGACGTGGGATACTGCTTTATGTGAGGGCCCATTTCAGTCTGTTCTCGTAACTATTGTTTAGTTGTCAATTTCGCTAGTTTGTATATTGTAAATATTTTAGATATTTTGAAAATATCTCACTATTATTTATTATTTCATTATTATTTTATATATATATATTTTATTACTATTTAATATTATATCATTATTATTTACAGAATACTTCAAAATACCTTACTATTTAAATGATAGTGAGTTAAGATGAGATGAGTTGAAATAAAAGTTAAAGGTTGAATAAAATATTATTTTTTAATATTATTATTATTTAGATATTTAAAAAAATTAAATTATTTATTATATATTTTTGTAAAAATTGATTTAAATTATAAAAATAAAATAAGATAATATAAGATGGATTGAGAGTATTTTTACAAAATGGTCTATGAACACACCTGCCTTTATCAACTCTTTCAAATACGCCCATTCGATGATTGAGAAAAAAAGGAGCTAAAATTGCGACAGGGGCGACACGCGCGTACGGTTCTTCTATGTTGTGCTCTCCAAATTCTATAAATACGTATATTTTCAAGTACGTATTATAAAATGTATAGATTCATTTGGAGATTATTGTTTTTCTTGTTGATTTGGTTGTATTTGGGTAGCTGAGTCAGAGTGATACTATTATTTAATATTTTATTAGCAGTTTTTACCTCATTTTTATTACTATTCACTATTATTATCATTATTTTTTTACTATTTTTTTATTACTATTTACAGATAATTTAAAATCAGCTCACTACCTAAATATACCATAATCATCAGAAATATCTCCAGTAGAATCACTAGCTCGAGGTTGCTTCTCTATTTCGCAGGCAATGATCGTGGACGTAGAGGACACTGCAGGCACAACTGAGAATTGTCTCAACATGATATACTTTCCCCATTGACTCTCCTGCATCGACTAAAGCTGGTCCAAGCACAAGTTTGCCCTAATTAGAGTGTCTTTTCTTCTCATTTTCACGGTCCAACATTATATATATATATATATATATATAAATCTGCCAAGTGTCGGGAAACATACATTGTAATAGATAAAATCATACATTATAATAGATCCTATGTCCGCAATACCAATCTTACTAAAACAATTAATTTAAGGATGACTTGGCATTTTCCCACGTACTGTGCAGGCAACATAATATACTAAGATTTTCCATAACGCTAATTAATCAGAATCACGAGGATGTTTTTAGACGAATGTGGAATTTGCCATGCATTGACATTCAATGTAAGAATGATATATCATTAAGTGCATGGGCAGCTTTCTCCCTTAAGATACTTGAAGTACTTCACATTCTACCAGCTATCATAAGCTGCCTAGAAATCTTTTTGAAGAGAATATAGCTTGATGCCTCTTAGACCTTTTATATATATATATATATATATATATATATATATATATATAAATATATATATATATATATGTATATGTATTGTGAAATCATAACTTGTCTTAAAAGGTTAAACTCATGGAAAAAGTTAGGTATTAGATTTATTCATTTATATTTATCTTAACACTCTCACTCGTGTGTAAGCTAGACTCTTTGATCTTAATGAGTTGGGCCAACACGTGAAATATTTAATGATCAAATGAGGGCAACTGTAGAGTCATGGTTCAATCTTAGGATCTCTGTTCAGATAACATGTAAAGTCACCACTTATCTCAAGAGTTTAATCCATTAAAAAGATATAAATTTAATCATTTATATTTGTCTTAACACATATAATATGAACTAAAGTGTTAATTGTACAAAACTTGAACTAGTACATGTTAAGTAAGATTCAAAGAACAAAGAGTGGAAGAACTCACTATTCTTAGATGTGATCTAAGGTTTCTAATTATATTCATGAAATTTTCTCCGATCGAAGCCTGTTTTTCCTCTTGCTAAAAAAACTTGCTTTGTATATTTCATTCTCTATATCCTTTAATACAGTGAGAGGTTGAGTGCCCCTTTTATAGAAGTATGAAAGAGTATTCTAGATTTAATGGAAACTGTATAGCTAGTGCTATGCAGTACGGCATGCACACTGCATGAGCTACAACGGATGATTAGTGGAGGTGGCCTTGGCAAGTGTCAGTAATGTTTGAGAGGATTCCTTTGAGTGCGCATGCAGAGAATTTGTTGTGGCAGGTGAGTGCACTGCTGGTATGGAGTCTGTTGTGGTATCGTACGCTTCAATACGTGAATGTGCATGCAGGTTTGTATGGGCATGAAATGTAACTTGAACAGGCCCCCTCAAGTCAAGTTGCCTTAAGCGTAGACTTGAACACAAAGTCTGGAATCTTGTAGACGATAATGGCTTAGTTAGGACATCAGCTAGTTGTTCTTTTTCAGATATGAATGCTACTGTTAGCGATTTGTTTAGTACTCGATTTCTTACAAAATGAAAATCAATCTCTACTTGTTTTGTCCTAGCATGAAATATTGGGTTTGAAGAGAGGTACGTGGCCCCCAAATTGTCACAGTGCTTTGTAGGTGCAATTGTAAGATAGATGCCAAGATCTTTGCAAATGTGCTGAATCCAGATGATTTCATCTGAGACTTTGGCTACAACTTTAAACTCATCTTCGGTAGAAGCCCTAACAATTGTTGGTTGCTTCTTAGAGGACCATGAGATCAAATTGGAACCAGAGTAAATTAGGTATGCACTAGTGGATTTCCTATCGTCGGGACACCCAGCCTAAGAATGAATTGATGTTCATGGATGATGATTTGCAGAAGAATAAACTAAGCTGTGAAGTTTGCTTGAGATATCGGAGAATCCGTTTTACCGCTTGCCAATGAGGTACTGGAGGAGTATGCATGTATTGACATACCTTGCTTACCGCAAATGCGAGATCAAGTTGCGTGAAGCTAAGATATTGTAATGACCCAACAATGCTTCGGTATAAGGAGGGATCTTCAAAAGGATGGCCAGTGTGTAGATTGAGTGGTACTGAAGTGGCCATGGGTGTTTTAACAGGCTTTGCATGAGCCATGTTTGTTCACTGCAAAAGATCATAAATGTATTTGCTCTGAGTGAGTAAGAGGCCCTCGGTGTATTTTGCTTTGATCCCCAGAAAGAAATTGAGAGAACCCAGATCAGTAATTGGAAATTCAGCTTCTAGTGCATGAAGAAGTTCCGTAATTAGGGCGATTTAGAACCTATTACAAGCAAGTCATCCACATAAACAAGCACATAAAGTGCACTGGGTCCATCTTTTCGCACAAATAATGAGCAATCGACATAGGAGGTACTGAAGCCAAGATCAACGAGTTTCTAGTTTAGACGAAAGTACCAAGCTCTTGGGGATTGCTTTAAGCCATAAATGGCCTTTTGGAGCTTGCATACGTGTGTGGGAAATTGAGGATGAATAAATCCGGGTGGTTGTTCCATATACACAGTCTCAGACAAAGGGCCATGAAGAAATGCATTTGCTACATCATATTGGTGAATGAGCCAGTTGTTGGTGACTACAAGAGCTAGAGCAAGGCGAATTGTGGTTGCCTTTATGACTGGACTAAACGTCTTATCATAGTCTAAACCATACTTTTGAAAGAACCCTTTGGCCACCAATTGAGCTTTGCGACGCTCAATGGTACCGTTTGCATGGTGTTTTGTTCTAAACATCCATTTGCATGAGATGACATTAGGGGCCTCAGATGGGGAAACAAAAGTCCACGTATTATTTTTGAGAAGGGCATTAAACTCCGTGGACATGGCATTGTGCCATTCTGGGTATTTTTGAGCAGTGGAGAAACAGGTTTGGGTTTCGCGAATATCTGATGTGGTGGTGATATGAGCTCAGGGTGGAGGCCAAGTGATGATGCCATCAGTGAACTAACGTGGGTGAGCTAAGTCAGTTTGTGAACGTGTCGTGATTGAACGGACAGGGTGCTAAGCATGAAGTGTAGACATGTGAGGAGTAGACGAGATAGAAGAGGAAGATGACGATGGTGGTGGGCCTAAACTGGATTGGGTAGGTGAGGAGGGGCCCGTATGAGCTAAGAGAAGGGGAATGTATGAATAGGTGGGTTCAGTAGATGAAGTGGGCTGAGAGCAATTTGTTTGGGCAAATGGAAAACATGTTTCATCAAATTTGATGTCTTTGGAAATGTAGGTCCATTTGGTGGGAATGTGGTAACAACATATGGGAAACACAGTGAGTAACAAATGTGGTAACAAATCATGCAAGAAACACAGTGAGTCAGTGACAAGCAACCATAAAGAAAAGGAAAATTAGGTTATTGGGACAAGCTGCAACTGTAAAGGAAACTTGCTTCACATATCTTGTAATTATTTTCAATGTTTCCACCATCAGTCTTCACAATTCAGGTTAAGGTTGATATGGGAAAACAATACATGTGAACGGTACTGTAGCATGAAAAGTGACCTGTACGTGTTAGCATGAAAAACCCTCACTGCGTAAGTCTTGGTAGAAAAGGACGTGATCTTTCATCCACTTTCATGCACGTGGCGCTGTGGCATGAGGTTATATATATTTATATATATATATATATAAATATTTAAAAAAATTCTATTCATAAGCTTCGTATAACACATATTATTATTTTTTTAATTTTTTTATCAAATGTGTGGTATATAGATGATAAGTAGAAAAATTCAATTATTTTTAAAAAAATAAAACAAAAAAAAATTTAAAAAAATAAAACTAATAACAGAAATTGCGCTATATGGTGTATGAGGCTTATAAATAGTAATGCTCATATATTTATATATGAGGAATACTATGCATCATTCATTATTAACTCCCACACGCCTCATTTATAACTTTTTCATAGAGTGTGAAAGTATATTTCATAAAGTGTGGGGATATTTTACATAAGATGTAAGGTGTGACGTAATGAATAATGACTGGTGAGAAGAAGTTTTCTATATATATATATATATATGTATATATATGCTATCTTTTCTTTAAATTCTGGTTTTTTGCCATTTTTTTCTTTTAAATTCTACGTGAAGCTAATGATCTTATTGAAACTTATTGTAGAAGAAGTTCATTTGTAATGAAGAGAAATTAGTACTAATTTTTCTTTAAACACGTATACTCCGACTCTGAATTCAACTATGATATTATACATATGATATAAAAATATGTAGTTATCTATATGTTTATCATATATAGTTATATAGTTATATAACTAAAAATTATATAGTTAAATTCAATAATATACTAGTATGAGCTAATTATTATAAAATAATATACTTATACTGTAACATGAATAGACTAATAATAGTTTAGTATATATAAATATCATAGTATTTTTATCATACATGATCAAGTATAGAAATAAGTTAGACACTAGTAATAAAATAAGACTAATATAATAAGTTAATAACACATAATACTAATTTACTAAAATATAATAATAATTAGACATAGTAGAAAATCTAGTATATAATCAAGTTAGAACTAAGTTAGATATTTGTATAATAACATGTAATTAAATAGTACTATAGAATAAGTCTTATATAAAAATAAAGTAGACACTACTATAGAATTAATTAATTAAGAAGTCTAGTATCATAAGTTACTAACACATGATACTAATTTACTAAAGTATAATAACATGTAATTAGACACCAGAAATAATTTTAGTATAAAAATAAGTTATAAATAAGTTAGACACTAGTATAATATAATAATACGTAATACTATAATATGATAGCATGTAATTAGACACTATAGTATAAGTCTAGCATAAAATAAATTAGATATTAGTATAGAAATAAATCAACAGTGAACGATTTAGTTTTAAATTTTTGAAAACATTGAAATTTAAAAGCCTACAAAAATATCTTTTAAAATAGGCTAAATATGAAACTAAAAAAAAGTCCAAATCCAAATCCGACTCCACTCCTACAAGTTGGAATTGGAATTCAAAGTTGGAAGTCAGAATCGGATTTAGGGGAGTCCGACTCCAATTGGGTCGGTGCTCACCCCTACCACCCCCCCTCCCCCCAAGAAGAAGAAAAATCCCTAGGAGAGATCTTGAAATTTAGGCCCTTTTGGATAGTGAAAGTGTTTCATCTCATTTCATCATTACAACTTTCTCAAATTTTCGTAAAAAAATATAATAAACAATTCAACATTTTCAAATATCAAAATAATAATATTATTAAAAAATAATATTTTAACAATATTTTATTCAACTTTTATCTAAAACCATCTTATCTCACTATCCAAACTGCACTTTAAATTGTATTTTTTTAATAATATTTGAATATATGTCCTATGCAAATCTCACCCCTTCTCTAGTATTATTTATTAAGCATTACATACTATATGTGGCACTTTTAACTAGTATTTTTAAAGAGTGATGATATATACAAATCTCAAATATGTAAGTCTGATGCAATCTCTTTGTAAAAGCTGGATTCTACTATGAAAATTAAAGTATAGAAAAAATTAATTTTTTAGTAGGATCTATTTTTTTTTTTATAAAGGACTTACATAAGACTTGTACAATTTAAACTTGTATCTAGCATGACTCATTTATAAAAATGATTAGAGTATAAGTGAAATGACCTAAATACATTATATTTTATACTAAATAAATACTATAATCTTCAAGTGAAATCAAATGGTATCCTATTCGAAGATGAAGAGATGGTGAATGACTTGACCTATGTACTACCAAAGAAAACGTATCAACGTTATTTGCTTACATATGTTACTCATAACCTTGGCCTAGAATGGTGGATTTTGAAAAGGATGCCCTCGAAGTTCCTTGCAAATCAAGCCACACAATATTTAATTTTAAAAACAAATAATAATAATAATAATAATAATTTTAATTTTTTTTGTAAATCAAATTATATCATTTAAACAGTATCACTCGAATTTAAAATATTATAAAAAAGTCATGTCAATAAATATTAAGCAAATTAGAATTTTAAAAGTTTGATTTGGTTTATCTTATTTCTTTCTTCTATATTTAGTTTGAAATACAGTAATCCAGAAAGCTATTCACAAATAAATTAAAACAAATTAATCAAATTATATATTAAAAAAATGAATTCTGCTACATATTATCATTTTTACGTACTTTTTATACATTCTACTGATGTGATTAGTTAAAATAATTATTTTATATTAAAAAAAGTAATGTAGACAATCACATTAATAAAATGTATAAAAAATACGTAAAAGTAATTGTATATAAAATTTTTATAAAAAAATTAATAAGTTTCTTTCAGCGAGTATTTGACTAATTATAATCATATACGAGAATAGGATGACGATGCCATGGGAAATGCCGAAAAGCATTATGGGCCTGAATGCGAGGCCGGTTTTTATTAAAATCACAAAAACTTTGTGATCGAGCGAAGCAGTCAGGCCTCAGGCCCTCAACTCTCAGGTGGCCCAGATCTCTCAAGTTCAACCATGGTTAGAAGCACACCATGAATCTGGGAGTTTGGTTCCTCCTCGCTTCTGGTTTAGCTTCCAGATCTGCTTCCTGATTAGGGTTTCTAGCTTTCGAATCTCTCCGTTTTAATTCTGGATCAGTTCGAATCGGATCCATGGCTTCTTGAAAGTTCTCGATTCTGCAGATTCATCGTGTCATCTCTCTTGCGAAGAGGGAGAAAAATAAAGAAAGAAAAAGGGAAACGCATAGAATGATGGAATTCCCGCTCAAAAACATGGACAAGCGCCCGAGGAAGAGACCTCGTTTAGCTTGGGATGTGCCCCCTCCTCTTCCTCTTCCCAAGGTATTAATCTTCTCTCTGTTTTCTATTTCATTATACGTATTCTGTACGGTTTTACGGGATTTCGCTATCCTTGATTGTTGATTATTGTTTAATCCTGCCAACGATTTCTTAATTTTCATCTTAAATTAATTGAGGTCTTTTTATTTATTTATTTATTTTTATTTTTTAAATTCGAAAATTCGTTCTTGATGTGGTTCTACAATTTTTAGCTTACGAGAAAAAGCGTGATTTTCACTGTGTAATTGCTGAATTTTTTTTTCGCCTTTTTCATTATTTTGTAACTGTCCGCTAGATCTAAGAATTGTCAATTGGTTTTAATTTTTACCTAATTTTCTTGACGTGGTCTGTTTTATATGAATGGTTGATGCTAATGTTCTATTTTGTGCTTTTCGAATGCAGGTGATTCCAGCATACAATTATGCACATTCTTCATCTGTATTCTACAACAGGGGAATGCCTCGCTATGGCTCCCCACCTTGGAGACCGGACGACAAAGATGGCCATTATGTTTTTGTGATCGGGGAAAATATAACTCCTCGCTGTAAGCATATTCCCAATCATTGTAAAATATAGCCCTTTAAATGGAAAAATGATGACATATCGCAGTGAGATAATAATTGCTCTTAGGTTTTGGGTGAAGTTGTACATCGTGTTCGTGATTTATTCGTGCATATATGTAGGATGTTGATTGAATATCTTTCACAATTCTCCTCTCAAAATTTGGTGGGAGTGTTAAAACTTTATAAGCAACCATATTTTGTGGTTGTGTATGAGTAAAATGTGCTTCAGATTATGCTTGAATTGCCACTTGTGGACATCCTGCATATTTAAACGGAAGTGTTAGTATGGCTTCTGGGCTTCTGATTTGGATGTGAAATAGTTTTGGTCTCAATTGTTATAGCATGACTGAACACCTTGTCCATATTCGGTATACATGCGTCGAGAATCATTCATATATTGATTTTATGCATGCTTTTGTTTATGTTGCTATTTTATTATGGATTCTTCTGATCCATGAGTGATACTGCTATTTATTACTTGTTCACTAGTATCTAACCTTGTACGTTTTTTTTCTTATCATACATGCAGACAGGATTCTTGGCAAAATGGGGGAAGGTCAGTATTTCACTCGGTTTTTTATTTTTCCTTCCTTTATCTTTATATGTTTGAATTTCATTTTTCATTTATGAAATGATATTTTCTTTAAATGGTAGCATATATGTTTACTATCTCTTGGGTACTTTTTTGGGGGTTGAAATAATGGAGTTGAATTTCTCTCTCTTGTATATTACCTGTGTACTTGGGCAATGCCTAATTATGTGGATCAATAAATTTTCCTACTTATTAAAAAAAGAATAATGGAGTTGAATTTCTATCCGCACTATTCAGGTTTTATATGGGATCTCATGTTTCTGTAATGCTTATAGATTTTATTTGCTGCTTGTGATCTTTTACCCAGAACTTTTGCAGGGACATTTGGGCAAGTCCTGGAATGTTTTGACAATGAAAATAAAGAAGTTGTGGCAATCAAGGTTGTTCGCTCCATACACAAATATCGTGAAGCTGCAATGATTGAAATCGATGTCCTTCAGAGGCTTGCCAGGCATGATGTTGGTGGCTCTCGGTAAGGATATTATGTTCTCATTTTTCCTTTTTAATTGTTGAAATTCAAAATGATTTTGGTATAAGAGTTTTCATTCTTTGCAGTTGTGTGCAAATTCGGAATTGGTTTGACTATCGTAATCATATTTGTATTGTAAGTATTTATTGGTACTTCTGATTTGATTAATTTGGAGGGGCAATGAAAGTTCCTTCATGCCTGAATATTCTGTGAGTTAAAGGAACTTGCGGATGAATTTAAATGGTTTGAACAGGTATTTGAGAAGCTTGGGCCAAGCTTATACGATTTTCTTCGCAAAAACAGCTACCGTTCCTTTCCCATTGATCTTGTTCGGGAGGTTGGCAGACAACTTTTGGAGTCTGTAGCATGTGTGTGGACAATTCTTGCACCATTTTATATGAATATTTATTCTTGATGCTCAAATAATTTTTCATATGAAGCTGAGATTTGGGCATCTAGCTTCATTTCCAAATTACATGATGCTCTTTCTCTATTTTCAAACCCAACAAATTTTTTCTTTTCTGGGATTGGCATGGTATTGATCATTGTTAATAATTATTTTCACCTCTTCCTGACTCACTTATGTGTTTATGTTTGTAGTTATGCATGATTTGCACCTTATTCACACTGATTTGAAGCCAGAAAATATTCTTCTTGTTTCCTCTGAGTATGTCAAAGTGCCAGATTACAAGGTATTGTTTCCATATGCATGTTCATGCTTTCCATCCATATCCCTTTTTATTTGACTTTGGAGTGAGTAAATAGCAAATATGATTTGATAATACAATTATTCTACCCCATTTCATGTTTACCGCACAGACACTTACATTTCTTCCTTATTCATTTTAATGCCTTTGTGTTGTATCTACTTTCGTGTTCAAATTAAACACAAAATTTGGTAAGAGATGGGAGGTACGATGCCTTCTCATATCGTATATGAATTGATCTTTAGGCATGGTTAAACTTCGAGCTTTGGGGCTGTATAGTTGGTTAAGTTCAAAATTCTGATATATATTTTTTAAAATATGCATTGGGTGCAAATAAGTTTCTAGCGCGGTCAACAAAATATGGCTCCTATTTCAAGAATCTGCCTAAGTCGAGTGCCATTAAACTTATTGATTTTGGAAGTACAACATTTGAACATCAAGATCACAGCTATGTTGTATCAACTCGTCATTATCGTGCACCAGAGGTTATATTAGGTGAATACCATTCCCCATAAAAGTACTTTTAAGAAGTATTTGTCCTTGATTCTCTTTGATAACATTCTGACTTGATATCTGCAGGTCTTGGTTGGAACTATCCTTGTGATTTATGGAGTGTGGGTTGCATACTTGTTGAACTTTGCTCTGTAAGTACTTTCTTCGTATATGGCCCCATTCTGTCACAACTAGTCGAACTAGATATGTCAGTGCAAGTGCAACAATTACTTATCTGAAAAAGTATGTAGCAATCACCCTACATAGAATATCGGTTTTGTTTGAAATTGGCCTTTTAAGACGTATGGTGCCCTTGAATTTGAAACTGTTATTCCCTTAGTAAACTTTTCATTGTTGAAGCTTTACGTGAGGGGAAGTTGCATGTTGCCCCTAAACTACCAAACCCGGTAATTCTCAGCCTAAACTATCAAATTTTGGCAACTTACACCTTCGGTCAAGATTTGACAGTGAAGCTTGTGCCGCATGTCCAATTTTTTATCAACCTTGATGGTCAGATATTAACTGATGGTGAAAATTGCAAAAATTGGGTAGTTCAGGTTGTTTGTTGCCAATTTTGGTAGTTTAAGTTGCATATTGAAAAAAACATGGTAATTTAGGGTGCAAAGTATAGTTTCTTCATGTAATGTGAATGAATAAGTCTTCACAACCTCCTCACACTCCACACTCCACACTCCACATTTTTTTTTTAATTTTTATTTTTTTTTCTTTTATCAAATATTTATTATATGAATAATGAATAGAAAATTTGAAATAATTTAAAAAGAATAAACTAAAAAAAAATTAAAAAATGTGGAGTGTGGAGTGTGGTTGAGGTTGTGTAGCAAAACTCCTGATAGGTCAGAATGTTCGCTTTAAAAGCATGATCTTGCAGCAATCCCTTTCACCAAAACTTGAAGTTAATTTAATAATATTTTATAATTGATTTTGGGAGGATATGACTATATACTTTCAGGTAGGGACATAAAGTTTTGATGCATGTTTACCTTGTATATCACTCTATATTGTTTATGAACAGGGAGAAGCCCTTTTCCAAACCCACGAAAACTTGGAGCATCTTGCCATGATGGAGAGGGTTTTGGGGCCAATTCCGCAGCATTTGGTGCTTAAAGCTGAGTAAGAATATATTGGTGTTTCTGCAATATTTGTATGTTTCTCTATGTGGTTGAAGCTCTTAGGCTGTGTACCTGTACCTAATCAGCCACCTCGCTGAGAAATACTTCCGGAGTCATTCAAGGTTAGATTGGCCTGATGGTGCTACGTCAAGGGAAAGCATGAGAGCAGTTTGCAAATTGCCTCGCCTACCGGTACTCACTCAAGATTTTCACCTTCAAATTGTATATAGAAATTTGCTTCCAGAATTCCCCAATTGATTTCTTTGTTCACCTTGATTTTCTTACATAGTTTTTATGAAACGCCACAGCAATGCTTAGTTGAAGTTTACATTACTGAGTGATTCTGGATATCCTTTGTTAGATAGTTTTGTGTACCTGCTGCAGATAACTTTCTTAGCTACATGCCAGTCCTATGGTACTTTTTGCCTCTGAGAACACTTGGTTTTTCAGTTCGTCTAAGAATTTTTGAAGTCCTGATTTCAACTAATCCCAACTCCCATGCAGAAATACATAGATGCAATTTTGACAAATAAGATTCATGGTGTGTTAAGAACCATTCTGTGTCATTTTTCTTTGGCATTTTTGGTCTTTAAGTATCTGTTCTTGGGGATTTATAAATAAGAAATGATTAAAAGGAGATTCAATTTATTTGGTTCTGATAAGAACCCTTCGCAAGCTTCTCTTAATTACCTGGAGAAATAATCCTGGCTTAGTTTGCTGCTGTGCTAACATGTATATTTGTACAAATTGGATTGGCACTCTTTCAAGCTGTTTCTTCCAAGCTAGATTGATGAACTTGCTTTAAACTGTCACAGAACCTAATAATGCAGCATGTGGATCACTCTGCTGGCGATTTGATTGATCTCGTGCAAGGGCTACTACGTTATGACCCAGCCGAGCGTCTCAAGGCAAGGGAAGCACTAAGACATCCCTTTTTTATGAGAGATCCTAGAAGGTTCGGATACACCTTGTAATTTGAAGTCCTCACCCATTTTAAAGTCGAGAATGAGCGATGGATGTGTTGACAGGCAATTGCTTGTGTCGTTTTGATTGAGCCATCATTGTATAATCATTACTGTATAGTCAAGTGTATTCTTTTTCCCTTACCAATGTTTTTACTGGTTTCATTATGGTATGGTTATCCCCATAGGGCACAGGATCTTACTGATTTCCTTTGTATGCGCATCACAAATTTCTCGTTTACTTTTTGATGCTTATTGAGAAAAAGAGAGCTTGTTACTTTCTTATGGGGATTGTTATGTTGTGTTTTAAGTGTACAATTAATTCAAGTCTTGGGCTTGACAAGTTTTGAATACAAAAGCTTAACCCAAATCTAGTTTGTCTACATTTTACACTATAATGGTCAAATACATTTAGAAGCTATATGGGAATTTAGAGAAAACATGTGTTCATGTAAAGTGACTAAAGAATACTTAGGTTTGTCTTGAACAAAATGAAAAAAGAATAAACCTAAATGGAGTTATTTTGTTTTTGGAATTCACCCTTGTATCCTGGTCCTTAGGAAACCATCTCCTTGAGTGTTAGAACTTCTCTCCCAACACCAAGGACCTAGAGAGAGAGAGAGTTTAGAAATGGGAAAGACCTTTGGGGTCGGGTTTTATATATAGATAAAGAAAATTTTTTCTCATCAATCATTATTCACCACACCACACCTTATGAAAAAGCTATAGGTGTGGAGTGTGTGAGTGAATAGTGACTGATGCATAGCATTCTTCATAGGTAAAAGTTTTGTACAATATTGAAGAACAGTACATTACAGAAATTCATGTGGCATTATCCCTAAGTG
Source organism: Juglans regia (assembly GCF_001411555.2). Classification (NCBI taxonomy): domain Eukaryota; kingdom Viridiplantae; phylum Streptophyta; class Magnoliopsida; order Fagales; family Juglandaceae; genus Juglans; species Juglans regia. The sequence continues at coordinate 4,027,204 of NC_049904.1, forward strand.
CACGACTCAGTTATAATATCAAAAAATGATATAGTCATGGGCCTATTATACTCACTATAATTACCCTTCTAATTTTAGATTGACAATGCTCAGATCAATGTCTGAAACCCATGTAGCCAAATTCTGCTTGGGAGAAAAATGGTGTTTTGAAGGTGTGATGGTAACTGGTAAACAAGAAGACGAGGTTGGGTGGAGCTTTAGAAAATTTTGATCACCACAAAGCTCAGGGAAGTAGAAACGGTTCAAGGACTGAAGATGTTGTTAAGAGGAATGTGGTGACTCATTATTCATCATACCCTGAGAATTTTTTTCTCGAGTTATTTTTCTGGCCAGAAATAAGTCAGATGGCTTTGCAGAAATCATTATCGAGTAAAAATAGTAAGGAAAGTGAGGGGGATTCTGAGTAAATTTTGTTGAATCAAATATGAGGACTCCCACGAGAGGGGAAACAAATAAAAAGTTTAATGCGCATACCGTACTTTGAGGAGAATTCAAAACGATTGAAAACGTAAGAGAAAGAAAGAAAGGAAGAGGAAAGATGAGAAATGAAATCAAAGAACCACGGTGGAAGGGGTAAAATGTCCCTAGCGCAAGCTCACCAACCCCAGCAAGGAGGGGTCCCCATCTTCAGAATGGAAGAGAGAGAGACAAATAAGAAGACAAAAGCTGAAGAAGGGAAAAAGGTGGAAGGGAGAAAAGAAAGGAAGTGATAAGGAAAATAGAAAAAATAAAAAAGAGAAACTGTAGGGGTGGGCCCTTAGCGGGGGCGATTTATATTTTAAAATTGTGTATACATAAATATATATTATAATTTGTTAGATTTGTTCATAAAATATATATTGATAAATTCAAAAATTATATAGTTTAAAAACTAGTACACTACAATTTACACAAAATATATACTAGGAAATTTAAAAATTACATAGTTTTTAAATTATAGTCATATTTACAAAATTTAAATTTTTAATTTGGGTCTAAAAATATATTTTTAATTACTTTTGGACTTGAAAATAAATTTTAAACCAAGTAAAATGTAATTTTATTTTAGCAGACGGAGGCGGGGCGGATTCCCAATCCGCCCCGCACCCCGCCCACCGGGACGGGGTGCTGGGAAGGGGTGGCCCTGCCCCCATAGGGGCGGGTAGCACCCATAAGAGAAAGGGATTCAAGCACATGATAAAGGACATCGAAGTAATATAAATATGAGCTCTTCATCAACTATTAACAGAGGCCAATAAAAAAGATCTGAGATCAAAGATGCAGGGATTTCTAGGCGACTTGAGGAAAAAGCTTATTTAATCTCCAGACGAAAGCTCCAGTTTTATTTTCTCCAAGCAGAAAGGGTTATGGACCCACTTGTACAGTGAGCTACGAGAGATTATGAGAGACTATAAAATACACAATTTATAGTGAATTTACCCTCCAAACGACCTGTGGACGTAGGCCCTGTGTCTCATTCTCCATTTATATTTGTTGTATTTATTTTCTATTTATTGAAATGGAAGTAGGTACGGACACCTTATCGCCACTTCGGACCACTGCCGTGGGCTCTAGACAACACTAACCAAGGCCCGAATCATCATCGTGGATGGGAATGACTCTTTCTCCCTCTTTGGCCTGTGGTTATAAAACACCCCTTAACAGTTGGCCTGTGAGATGCAATTTTTCTCTACATCGGAAGCGGGAGAAGGATGGTTTTCTAGCATACGAAATCATCCCCAAACAAGTAGATAAAATTCCTCTTAGATATGTATTCTCAATTTCTCATTTTTCAATTTCTCATTTTTATTAATGCTGCTATTGAGAAATCAAGGGGTGAGGACCCATGTTCGGGCATGTACCATGCACTTAAAATACATAGCATCCCATGGACATACTATGCACTGTAAGTGGGTAGAGGTTTGCATGTGAGCACCATCTCGACCGTGCATGGCATGCACGGTGCAACACGGGTGCACACTACCGTGCACCCAAGAAGACACACCCACCCATTGTGGGACCAGCAAGGGTTCCGACAGCCACCACCTGGACTGTTGGCACCTTCTGCCTAGTGGTTCCCACTTGTGGGGTCTGTGCACATCGTGCATGGTGCGTGTAGTGGGTGCATGCTGCCGTGCACCAAGGGGGCCATCACCCATCCACCGCGGGCAGGGCGAGCAAGCACCGATTACCACCACGTGGGCTGTTGGTGACTTCTGCCACTGCCGAAGTGGTCCCTAAGAATAGAAGGGGCGCCCGTCACAACGACTACGCGCATGTAATGTGCACAGGGTCAGAGCCTCCATGCCGACTCATCTTGGGACTGTCCCTGACTGTTGCGGCCGTGCAAGGTGATTTCTGGGCTGTAGAGACCAAGTGGAGGTCTCGGCGTCCACTACCTGGATCACCGGTGGCTTATGTCGCCACCGAAGTGGTCCCCAACAACGAAGGCGACGCTTGCCACACAAACTGTGTATTGGGCATGCACACGATTGAATCCCACCTCGCCCACTCACTGTATGCTGATGGGGCCACCACTAGCTGACCCCATGAACAATGGCGATTTTTTTGTTGGTGAGGTGTCCCTCAGCCATGACGTCCCGCCACAGTGGCGAGCTCCATATCTTGCCATGCACATGGGTGGGCGAGAGTCGCTCGATCACCCTTAACGGCCTGAGCTTGCTCAGTCGGAGCTCCTCGGGTGTGACGTCCTGCCACAAAGGCAAGCTCCATATCTCACTATGCACACGACTAGGAGAGACTTGCTCGATTGCCCTCCACGACCTGTGCACTACTCAGTCTGAGCATTCTGGAGTTGCTAGGCCAATTCCTCCACCACCTGGAGTTACTCAGCAACACAAACCCTCGGCTATGTGGAGTTTCCTAGCAGCAATGTTGCTCAAACACAGACAACCATCTCATCACACTCCTCGACCGCAATGAGTTCCTTAGCCCTGGCATACTCGGCCACAAATGAGTTCCTCGGCCAATGAGGATGACTCAGAAAATTTGCCCGTCATGGTCAACTTGTTTGCTGCAGCAAGTTACTCGCCAACAAAAGGTGCTCACCCACAGTGTGTTACCCACCATGGTGCCACCATACACAGCTCCTCAACATCTCACCACACTCAAGCATGGTGGCTCAGGTTTTAAGATCTTAAAATTATCATTTGAATTATTTACACTGACCCGTATGGTTTTTTGTGGAAACTCTCCAGTGTGGTCAAGCTCTGTCTCCTGCCCCACCAGATCGGTCAAGCTTCGTCTCCATAGTAGCGAGATCGAGCTCCATCTCCCATCATAGTAATGCAGTTGAGCTCTATCTCTCGTCGTAGTATCACGGTGGGGAGCTCTATCTCCCGTCCTAGCAGCGCGATGGAGCTTTGTCTCCCATCTCAGCAGCACGATTGAGCTCTGTTTCTCGCCCTAGCAATGCGGTTGAGCTCTATTTCTTATCATAGTAGCGTGGTGGAGCTCTGTCTCCCGTCGCAGTAGCACGGTCGAGGTTAGTCTCTAGAAGTAGTAGTGCGGTCAAGCTCTATCTCCCGCCCCAACAGTGCGGTTGATCTTCGTCTCCGACCCCACCAGGTCGAACAAGCACGGTCTCCCATCACAACAGTATGGTGGCGCTACGTCTCACGTCGTAGCAGCATAGTCGAGCTCTGTCTTCTACCGTAGCAGTGCGATCAAGCTCTGTCTCCTGCCCCAATAGACCGGACGAGCTCCATCTCCAATCGTAGCTGGGTGGTGGAGCTCTATCCCTTCGGAACAGCACAGTCAAGCTCTATCTCTCATCTTAGTAGCACGGTCAAGCTCCATCTCTTGCCCCAACAGCGTGGTCGAGCTCTATCTCTCGTCGCAACAACATGGTCGAGCTCCATCTCCCACCCCATCTGTGGTCGAGCCCTGTCTCCCATCGCAACAACACGGTCGAGCTCCTCCCCCCAGCAGAGCGTCCGAGCTCCGTCTCCTACCCCATCATTGCAGTCGAGCTCCATCTCCCGTTGTAGCAGCGCAATCGAGCCCAGTCTCCTGTCGCACCTGGCGATAAATGGGGGAACACCTCTACCAACTGTTCCTGACTCCCCATTACCTTAACACAGTTGAGTCCATCTCCTGCCAAAGTCAATGCTCCTCACTTGCACCTGGCAATCAACAGGGGAATATCTCTCCCAATTGTCCCATTCCCCCCTTGCCTCAATGCGGTCGAGTCGATCTCCAGCCAAAGTCGATGCTCCTCGCTTGCACCCTGTGATCAATAGGAGGGAACACCTCTCCTAAGTGTCTCAGTCCCTCCTCACCTTAATGCGTTTGAGTCTATCTCCTACCAAATTTGATAAGTCGTGCTCGCACCAGGAAATCAACAGTGGGAACACCTCTCCAAGGTGTCACACTCCATTCCTTCTGTAAGTCGATAAGTTATTCCCGCATCCGACAATTAGAGGGGGAAACGCCTCTCCTAATTGTCTCACTCCCTTCCTACCATAAGTCGATAAGCAGCGCCTGTAACCAACAATCAAACGAGGGAATACCTCTCCCAAGTGTACTAGTTCCTCCTCGCCACCCAGCACGATCGAGTCAGCTTCTCAGCTGATTTAAAGCCGAGCTCCACGCTCGTCTCTAGATAGCAACATTGGCACAACATCTTCTCCAACAAATGCTGAGTGTTTACACTCAAGCCACAACTACCGTCAGTAGGTTACCTCCGGGAACGAGCCTTTGGGCTCCACAACCACCACATGCATGTTTCCTTCGGTAACAAGTTGACGGGCTCGATAATCGCCAAAGATGGACCTAGGGGATTTACGGGCTCCCTGACCACTTAAGTGCGGTTTATTACAAACAAACTCTAACATCAATGCCAAAATGGTAACATCAAACAAAAACACATGGCAAGGGGGAAAAATCCACTGAACACTTGCAAGATTACATACTCTTTACTTTTTGGCAAACGTTCAGACCTAAGCTGAGCTCTGCGCTCTCACCCAGTGCGGTTGAGTCATCTCCTGCCTAAGTCTACAAGCCAAGCTCCGCGATCGCACCCAATGCAGTTGAGTCTTCTCCCACCTATCTTTACAAGTCGAGCTCTGTGCTTGCATCGAGCATGGTCGAGTCATCTCCTGCCTATTTCTACAAGATGAGCTCCGTGCCCACCCAGTGCAGTTGAGTCATCTCCCGCCTAGCTCTGCAAGCTGGGTCCCACGCTCGATTTTAATCGTCATCATTTCGGCAAGTGGAAGACCAAGGGCCAATTTTAGAAGTTTATTTTTTTCTACAGGCAGTTTGATTTGAAGATTGTCAAGGCCCTCCTGTTAAGCAAAACGACCTTAAGAATCATGCGATAACTAGAATGGGTAAAATGTCCCTAGCCCAAGCTCACCAAGCCCAACCCAAATAAGGGGTCCCAACTTCAGAAAGAAAGAGGGAGAGAGAAGGAAATAAGGGGACAAAAACTGAGAAAGTGAAAATGTGTCAGGGGGAAAATAAAGGAAGTGACGGGATAAAAGGGGAAAAGAGAGGGAAAGTGGGTCAGGCACGCGAGAAAGGACAGTAAAGTGACATAAAGTCAAGTTCTTTACCAACTACTAACAGAGTCCAATAAAAGTTATCTGAGATCAAAGATGCGAGGACTTCTGGGCAACTTGAGGAAAAATATTCTTCAACCTCAGGACAGAAGCTTCGGTTTTATTTTTTCCAGGTAGTAGGTGTCATCGACCTATTTATATAGTGAGCTATGAGAGACTGTAAAATACACCATTTATAGTAGATTTGCCCTCCAAACGATCCTTGGACGTAGGCACTTTGATGAACCACATAAGTCTTTGTGTCTCATTTTCCATTTATATTTGTTGTATTTATTTTCTATTTACTGAAATGGACGTACGTATGGACACCGTACATCAGCTCTAAACCACTGTTGTGGGCTCCAAACGACACCGACCAAGATTCCAATCCTCATCGTGGGTTAGGAATGAATCTTTCTCCCTCTCCAGCTAGGTGGTTACAAAACACCCCTTAACACACAGAGAGATAAAACTTACAATAGGCAAGAGGAAGTACAACACTGCTACTGTGGTTGGGTTGAGCACGTCCAGGTGTTTTTGCTTACCTTTTATTTGTCATTGAGTAATGAAGTCCAAATCCTATATGTACAAGTCTTGTGTAAGTTATTTTGTAAAAATATGGTTCTCATTAAGAAAAAAATAAAATTTTTATACTTTTTCTGAATGAGATGCATTTTTTTTATAAAGGACCTGCGCGAATCTTGTGCATTTATAACTTGTATACATCATTTATCTTTCTAATTTCATTTATTTTATGTCTACATCATAGCCATGAAACAAGGTGTACAAGGACGTGTTAAAATACCAGGCTACTGTGTAGCAGCACTCTTACTTAAAACTTTTAAATTAGAATAATAACTTGAAGATATTGTCCTTATATTACTAAGATGACTAACCAAAAGGGGGTGAATTGGGTTGTTTTAAAAAATTAACAATTGTAAATCAACTACACAACGTAAAATGTGAATAAAATACTAAGCAATTGTAAATAAAAAGAGTAATAGCAAGAGAGATGCAAACTCAGTATTTTAACGAGGTTCAACCTCACTGCCTACGTCTTCACCTCAAGCTACCCCTTGAGGATTCTTAAATTCACTATTCAACCTTCTTCAGGTTGAGATAGAAACCAATTACACATTTGAGTAATACTGCTTCAAAGAATTTATATAGAACACCTTTTACACTTACAATCACCTTACGAGTAGTGGTTCAACTATTCCTCGTGTAGAAATCCTACTACACTCACAAGCGTTACACACATCCTTTTACTATTTATAAAACAACTGATAGTGGGTCGGTCATCAGAGTACACTCCCTAATGAGTGAAATGAAAACTGGACAGCGGAAACTATGATCTCTCTCTCTCAAAATGAATAAGTGTTAAGGTTCAATACTTAGAAAAGAGAGATTTAAAACTTTTGATGAATGAATGTTGTAAAGTTTATAGTTGATGTGTTGTGTTGTCATTTTGAAGATCTCAAATGAGCTATTTTTAGGCATATGAGACTTCCTTTTTAAATTTCAAAATATTCAAATGTAAAAAAGGAACATCACTCATTTTTCAAAGATTTAAAATAAAAGTTTCTCATTTTTATAATTGTCAAATGCAATATCATTCAGTTTTTAAACCAAATCTTCTACTTTTTGCATTTGTCCAAAATAGCATCAATCACTTTTTCAAAATTTTGAAACAAGAGCAGCTACCTTTTGCATACGTCAAAAAGAGCATAAATCACTTTAAAATTTGAAACATATCATGCACTTGTGAAAGATGACAATCAATCATCTTTCAACTTGTTATTTTTTTGCTCACGCTTGATTTGTTGCAGTGCTTGGCTCCATTATGTGGATAACTTGAACTTGGACTCCTTTATGCTTGAACTTGTTTGTTATCATCAAAATCCATATATAGATATATAATTATATGATACTTGAAACTTTGGGTTCAAGAATCTCCCCCTTATTGATGATGACAAACACTTAGTAGAATTTCAAGATCTGTACTAATACTTAAGATCCCTTGAGAATGTGCGTTAGTTTTTCAAGCAAAAGATACACATAATTTCAAGCATATATAACAAGCTTAATAATTCAAGGGATGTTAAATTAAATAAAGTATTGGAAAAAATATGTTAATGCTCTATCCTAAACTTCTCCCCCTTTTGGCATCACTAAAAAGGACCATAGAACCAGTGGACAGATGAAAACAGTGCATTAGTAGAAACTGTAGAGAGCTAAATAACTGGAGTTGCCCGAGTCCCGGTAAGTGCTGCAAAACTATGAGGCTCTATCAATTTAGTACAGAAATAGATTCAAATTCACTTGATATTTTTGACAAATGAGATTTTTGTAAAGATTGGAAAGTTTTGGGTTTCTATTTTAACAGATCATCCTTTCCCATCAAATACTAAAAGCAAATTCTCACGTTGTTCCTTGACTTAGTTTTTGTTTATCCAAAACAATATTATGGCCGAACAACTTTCTTCCATTAATGTTCTAGATTTAATTAGGAACTCTTCACGCCTCTAAAGAAAATGAGCACTTGGTGTTTGTAAAAATGTCTCTAACACCGTAAGAGTGTTGAGAGCCTTCTCTTTGTATATATAGTCATATATTACAATGTGTTTATATGGTAAGAAATTACATAGCCGTTGGAGGACTATTTTGTACAAGGAAATAATCAACTAGAGTATAAATCATATTTAGGAACTTTTGCTAGTATGGTCTGATATATTCGTTGGAGAGGAAATCATGGTCATAGCCGTTGCTGGAGAAGTATGTAAAGCCTTCTCTATTTGGATACGGGCTACCTCTTCTTCTTGATTTTGGCTAATAGTCTCAATCACCCATTTTCTATACTAAGGATATTAATACTATGATAGAAGTAGAAATGCATTTTTCTTGCAGGACTGATTCTAAGGTCATTGCAGACTCAAGAACTCTCAATACTTAATATGTTGCCTCTGTTACAATAATATTTCGAAGATTATTGGAGAGAGTGACTGAGGTTGATCAACTTAACAATCAAACTTATCAATGGTGTCGAAAGCTTGCTGATGAAGACAGAAAGAACAAAAGGTTAAAGCAAGAAAAAAATGAGTTGAAAAAATTTCCAAACTGGTATGCTTGTGACCTTCAACCACAAATAGAGGAGCCAGAAAGAGAGAGAGAGTTCAAATTCAAGACCAACATCAATGGATAATGGTAAAGGTTCAACATTTACGAGAAAAGTAGGTACAAGCTGCATTTAGTCCTACTGGCCTTGTAAAATAACTTTTGACGAGATGAGTCCAGCATATCTTGTAATTAAAAGCAGTCTTCAACTCATTTAATTCACATCCAATCTTCTTCACATATCTGTAATCAATTTGTATTCTCAATCTGCAAAATTTCTCCTTTTGCAATGGCTCAACAATCTTCTTCCAACAACTCTTTTGATCAATATCTGAGGTATTCTAGACCTTACTCATCAGTTATCTCAGCATCTACCATAGGTTCCACGATGCAGCATGAAAGAAATCTGACTAATAGTCAGATGATGACGCCATTTATGAACTAGTGAGTCGTGATACTCAGTACTCATAGTCCATTGTTGCATTTTCTTGACGACTGCAGTCCATAGCTCATGAGGTTGAAAAGCTTAACGATAAGATTTATGTACTTCAACGACTTATTCACTAGTCTAACAAAAAAAATAGAGGACTTAAGATAGGAGAATAAAGGATTTGAAGTCATTGCTAGAATCTTCATTTCGATTGTCTAATCCTTTAAATAAGGATAACATTCTGATATATGAAGAGTAAGAGTGCTTAAAAAATGAGGCTAGGAGCCTCAAGTTTTTGTAATGCATTTGAGATAATAAAATAAATCATATTTAACAGATATCTATAGCATGCATCATTCATGTTTCTCAATTTGTTATTTCATGTATAGAACTTGAGCACAGCTACTCGCAGCAACATATGCTATCTCAACAGTAGACAATGCAACATAATTTTATTTTTTACTAAACCATGAAACGTATTACCTAAGAAATGACATGTTCCACTAGTGCTTTTTTGATCAACTTTGCAACCAGTATAATCTGCATCTGAGTAGCTGATTAGATCGAAGGAAGTGTGTTTAGGATACCATAACCAAAGGTCAATTGTACCAACAAGATATTTAAGAATGCACTTAGTTACAATCAAATGAGATTATTTTGAAGATGATTGAAAACGTGCACATAAACATACACTGAACATAATATACGGTTTACTGGCTATCAAATATAATAGACTACCAATCATACCTTGATATACCTTTGAATCAACTGGCTTACCATTTTCATCTTTGTCTTTGTCAAGTTTGGTGGTTGGGCTTATTGGTATTCCAATTTCATTCGCAAATTCTATCCCAAACTTTTTGAGTAATTCTTTGATATATTTTGACTGAATAATGAATGTTCCTCTTTTTGCTTGCTTGATTTGCAATTCGGAAAAGAAGCTAAGTTTTCTCGTCATGCTCATTCAAATTCTCCCTGAATACTCTTAGCAAAAACATGGCATATCTTTTCATTAGTAGTACCAAATATTATGTCATCTACATAAATTTGAATAAAAAGAATATCATCATCTTCATGTTTAATAAAAAGGGCTGTGTCGATTTTTCCTCTTGAAAAATCTTTTTCATTTAAGAAACCACCGAGTCTTTCATACCAAGCTCTAGGACCTTGTTTGAGTCCATATAGAATTTTTGTGAGCTTAAAATCATGATTTGGAGAAATATGATTTCAAAAACTAGAGGTTGTTCAACATATACCTCCTCGTTTATAAAACCATTTAAAAAAGTACTTTTAGCATCCATTTGGAAAAAGTTTGAAATCTTTATAACGAGTATATGCAAGTAGCATTCGAATAGTTTCTAATCTTGTGACGGGTGCATATGTCTCATCATAATCGATTCAGTCTTCTTGATTGAAACCTTGGGCTACAAGTCGAGCCTTGTTTCTAGTGATGACTCCGGACTCATCTTTCTTGTTTCTAAAAACACATTTTATTCCAATAATTGTATAAATTTTTGGTCTAGGAACAAATGTCTAAACATCATTTCTTCCAAATTGATTTAGCTCTTATTGAATAGCTAGAATCCAAGATTCGTCACGAAGTGTTTCAACAATATTCTTGGGTTCAATCTAAAAGGCAGTATGATTGCAAATATTTGTAAAAGATAATCGAGTACTTATACCTCGTGATGGTTCTCCTAGAATTTGTTTCACTGGATGATCTTTCACAAGTTTTCACTATTTGGTTGCATCTTGCATTAAGTTTTGATTATCTTTCCTGATGTCTCTATGTTGGACTTCCTCTATTGTATTCTCTTTATTGAGTTTGAGGCTTTCCATGTTATTTATAACTTCTGTTTCTTCATCAACATATTTCTTGGGAAGTAGAGGGTTAGATTCATCAAATACTACATGCATCGATTCTTGTATAATCAGTCTTTTTATTGAAGACTCTATAAGCTTTATTATTAGTAGAATACCTGAGAAAGATACATTCAACATAGTTTGCATCAAACTTCCCTAAATTATCCAAATTTTACCTATGCCCACGATCTTTCCTTTCGACTTGTCTCCAAATGTTAGCAGCCCTCCATCTTTGGATTTAAGATCAATGAACTTAGTCTTATCTCACATCATGTGTCTTGAGCATTCACTATCTAAAAATCATTTATTTTTGCTTATAAAGGACTTCATGTATACCTGCAAAAATAATTAAAAATTATTTTTCTTGATACCCAAGTTCTTTGGGTCCTTCATTTATTAGTATTAGAAGAAATAAGATTTTTAGGCACTCATATGACCATAATAGTCATTGTAAGATTTCTTCTAATAGGACAAGTATGATAACTATGACCATTTCTGTTACAAAAGTTGCAGATAACGTGTGACATATATGTAGAACTTAAGTAATTGTAATAGTATATTTCTTTGAAAAAGTTATTTTTATTAAAAGAGTTTTGAATACTAGACTTTGATTTAAAAAGATTATCAAATGAGTTTTAATAAGCTTTGCATTTTTGTTTTGCTGCTTTGTTGAAAATAGATCTTTGACTACGATGAGGTTTTTCAAAATTTCTTTTTCCATTAGTAAAGTTTTCAACAATCTTTTCGTAATCTGTCACTTTCTTTTCAACTCATGGTTTTTAGTCTTCGAAACAATGTTTTCTTTTTTAAAAACATCAATTTTGTTTGTTAAAAAAAAAATTCATTTTCAAAGAAATATATTTGATACCCTGTAACGCCCCGTTCTCGGAGGTTCGAAGAGTTAACTCTTAATACCTCAAAACGACTTAAATAGTACAACTATAAAATCTGAAAAAACCAATAAAATATTAATCAATTTAATCAATCAAAATATCTAAGTTCCTCCATGGAGACAATAAAGAAAATCTCAATAACATAAATTAAAAACTCTCTAAAACTCGAAATTATCCTTAACTCATCCAATCAAAATATCCGAAACATAAATTCAGTTTACTAACTACGACTCTCAATTAAGCACTTGTACCCTCGAGCACTTATTCTACTCTGATCATCACACCTGCAAAAACTTTCTACTCTTGTTCTCCAGCTAAACCATCAAAATTATATGAAAAATATATGGAGATAAGGGGTGAGTTATCAACAACTCAGTAAGTAGAGGACATATACTAGTATGTAAACATCAGCATTTACAGAGTTCAGAATGCAGAACAAAAATATTTTCTTTTAGAATGCAGAATCAGAATAATGTTTTCAAAATGCAGCGTCAGAACATATTATCAAAATATCAGAGCGAAAGTTCGAAAATATTCATAATCAAAATCCCTTCGGCATAACATAAACTGAAATATCACATCTTATCTTATCATATCAGAACAAATACCATGTTTAACCCTCGTGGTAGGGTTGTGCAAACCCCGGTAGCTAACCGAGTAGAAACAGAATGTGAATCTTCCCTTCATTCATTCTCGGAGCCCCGAGTGTGCACATAGGAAAGACCATACAGAAAACCACTTTGTTTCCAAAGTGGGTGCACCAGAAACAGAAAAGTTGGAACCAACCCGAACAGAGGCCACAGTTTTACACCCGTGGTGAGGTCATAACGGAACAGAAATAGAAACAGAATGTTATGCCAGAGGTTTTCAGAAATCACATCAAATCATATCAGAGTACAGGAAATCTTCAGAACAGAACAAAATCATTACACAACATCATTTATGTACAAAATTTCATATTCGCTCTCTTTTTCAAAGTTCAAAAACAGAATGTAAAAAATAAGCTCATGGCTACACCAGTCATGACAGAAAATAATTTATTCTTAAACAGAATCTCATGAGTAATGCAGAACAAATAACTGAGGCAGTTCAAATTTCTTTTCAACATCAAATATGTATATTTTCCAAAAATAACCTCAGCTCATTTTATTTTAAATGCAAAGTCTAGCATAGGAACCCCGCTTACCTGAACTTCTTAGCTTTTCAGAATTTTCTTCAAAATGTTGAACAATTAACAATCGTCACCTATAAAATAATCAAGTAATTCCCGTAAATTTTCAATTAATCACGTATTTCGATATTTAATCCTAAGCTTATAAAATAACCCATTTAATTCCTCAAAACCTAAAATTACAAATCATCACTTTCTAAAATCGCCAATGCTAACTTAATACTATGACTAAAACATTTAAAAGTCAGACCTATTTATTATTGAAAACCAACTATAAAATTTAATACTGGATAATATAATTATTCCAAAATATTTTAAAAAACCCATAACAATTTTAAATAGACTAAAACATATCTAAAATGTAAAAATAACATTACATCAATATTGTTTACTATTAAAATAAATCTTGACTTAAAAACATATTAAAATACTTAAGTGATTTTTTGTAATCATAATTATAATGCTCAAAATAAAATTTCACACTTTCAATAAAAATAATATGTTACACTTAGTATAATTTTAAAAAAATACTATATAAACTCAGTGCAATATCTTATACATCCCACAAAAGGTAATAATGTAATTATTAGACAAAACATTTCCTAAACTACGGAAGTCTTCGGAACAACAAAAACACCCAAGCAACAGACAACGCCGCGGGGTTGGAGAGTAACGGAGGACCTACCGAGAGAAGTGGAGCTACGACGGAGTTGGGCGGGTGCGCCAGAGGTGGTGGGTACTGCGGCGGTGCACTGGAAGAGAGAGAGAGAGAGAGAGAGAAACACGGTGAGAGAGAAACAAAGAAAACGGAGAAGCAGTGCGAGCAGTGCAGCGTTCAGCAAAAGCTCACCGCGAGGGACATGACAGAACTGAGGCGGCTCGAGGCTAACGGAAAGGTGACAAACGGCGAATTCTGTGGCTAGCCCAATAGTTTTCCCGACGTACGGTGGTGACCAACAGAAAAAGTGGTGATGCTCTGTTTTTGAGAGGAGAAGCAGGGGCTCTCCTATTTTTCTTGGTGATGGTCAGCGGTGCTTCCGTGTGGGTTCACGGCGGCTGCGAGGGCTTCCCGCGGCATGCAACTTGGTGCACGCTAAGCGGAGTAGGAAGGCAAAGGCTTCCTGTTAAACTAGCGTGGTGCTTTCCGAATGGGTGAGGTGTTATGATGCTAGTTGTAGAAATGAGAAATGAATAGATAGGAGAAGTAGAAGATGAATCTGTAAAGGAATTTTGGATAAACTTCCCTGAATAATACTGATGAAATGTAAGAAAGTTGGGTTTTCAAGGAACCCTAGCCTCCAATGTTCTGATTCAGACAATACAAGATAATTGATAAAAATTCCATAACTGTGCTGCCCCTGCTTATATTCCCTCAGCCCACTACTAACAAACTCTGACAATTCCCGTAACCATTACAAAATAGAAAGCAAATGATAGAAAGCAAATAACAGAAAGTAAAATTAGATAATGAAACGGTGCGTTCCTAAAGCCTTAAACGGTGTGTTTTCCCTCCTTGCTGTTGTGCGTTTTGGACTTTTCTTCCCTGTTGTAAACGACCCTGTATAACCCAAAGCCTTGAATGCCTTCCTCCTTCTCGAACTCCCAGCCTCAGACTCTCTTCGAATCCCTAACTCCACTTCATCTCAATTGCTATTCCTTGAGGTCATAACAAGCCCCCACAGTTAGAGAACCTTGCCCACAAGGTGGGGATGGGTTTCCTGCAACTTCCATAGGGGTTCCCATGTGTTATTCTCGGTAGTGGCTCCAACCCATTTTATGAGAACTTCGGTGATGGCGCGGCGGCCATGGCGCTTAACCCTGCGATCCATGATACACTCCGGTTCGGCTTGAATTTCCCCACTTGCATTAACGGGCGGTAATGATGGAAGTGGCTGGATCTACTCGCCGAGCTTCTTTTTTAGGCTGGAGACATGAAACACTGGGTGAATTCGGGCGGTAGGAGGTAAGTCCAAACGGTAAGCTACCTTACCCAAACGTTGGACCACTTGGAACAGCCCATAAAATCTCGGTGAGAGCTTGAGATTGTGACGAGGTGCCACTGATTTCTGTCGATAAGGTTGGAGACGAAGGTAAACCCAATCCCCAATTTGGAACTCTCTTTCTGTCCTTTTTTTATCTACATATGCTTTCATCCGTTGTTGAGTGAAGTGTAAGTTTTCTTTTAGCAATTGTTTGATCTGTTCTCTGCTTCGTAGGCACTGATCTACTGCTTCATTTCTTGCGGTGCCTGGAACATATGTAGTGAGTTTAGGGGGTGGATACCCGTATAAGGCTTCAAACGGAGAGACCTTGGTAGATGTATGATAGGAGCTGTTGTACCACCATTCCGCCATAGATAACCACTGATTCCAACCCCTTGGCTTAGCCCCTGCATAGCATCTGAGATAACATTCCAAGGTCTTATTTAGTGCCTCGGTCTGACCATAGTTTGGGGATGGTAGGCCGAGCTATAATTCAGTGCAGATCCCTGTAAGGTGAACAAGGAGTTCCAGAATGAACTAAAAAATAGGGGGTCTCGATCTAAAATAATGGCCTTAGGGAACCCATGCAACTTGAATACCTGATCCAAATAAACCTTGGCCACCCCAGCAGCAGTGTAAGGGTGAGACAGGGCTATGAAATGCCCATATTTGGTCAAACGATCCACTATTACTAGTATTACACTTGCCCCTTGAGACAGGGGTAACCCCTCGATAAAATCAAGTGATATTTCCTCCCAAGCTTGGTTAGGAACTGGAATGGGCTGTAACAGACCCGCTAGGTTGCTTGTCTCACACTTGTTCACTTGGCAAATGTCACATTCCTTCACTAGACTTTTAATATCCCTCTTCATGCCTTTCCAATAGAAATCTCGCTTCGCCCTTTGGTATGTCTTAAGGTACCCTGAGTGACTAGCCTGTGGGCTGTCATGTATGTATTCGAGAACCTTCTTCTTAAATGGAGCCTGAGGATCGATGACAAACCTTCCCTTCTTAAGTATGAGGCCTTGCTGCAAAGCATAACCCCTGGGTACCTCCTGACCAGCTTGCAATTTTGCTAACAACTCTTGCATTTCTTGCGAAGTAGTATAACTCAGTTTGAGTTCTTCAATCCAAACGGGTGTGGGAAATGATATGACAGCTAAAACTGCCTCTTGTAACTCAGAAGAACCCTCATTCCTTCGGGAAAGAGCATCCGCCACCTTATTTTCCCTCCCCTTTTTATATTCAATCTTAAAATCATAGCCCATTAACTTAGTCAACCATTTCTGTTGAGCTACAGTCCCCACTTTCTGATCTAACAAATATTTTAGAGCTTGTTGATCTGTCCTAACAACAAAGGACTGCCCAAGAAGATACGGCCTCCATTTTTGCACCGCCGTGACCAAAGCTAGTAGTTCTTTCTCATATGTTGACAATGAGAGTGCCTTCCATTTCAAGGCCTTGCTCAAAAAAGCAATAGGTTGACCTGTTTGCATGAGTACTGCTCCTAACCCAATTCCACTTGCGTCACATTCAATTGTGAAAGGTTTAGTAAAATCCGAAAGCCTTAGGACTGGAGGTTGTGTCACTGCAGCCTTAAGTTGGTGAAAGGCTGTTTCTGCTGCCTCATTCCATTTAAAAGCATTTTTCCTCAATAATTCAGTTAAAGGGGCAGCAATGAGACCATAGTTGCGAATAAATTTTCTATAATATCCTGTCAACCCCAAGAATCCTCTTAAAGACTTAGTATTTGTTGGAGTTGGCCAGTCTAGCATTGAGGCCACCTTGTTTGGGTCAGCTTTAACCCCTTCAGCAGTAACTATATGGCCCAAATACTCGACTTCTCTCACCCCAAAGCTGCATTTAGATAATTTAGCATAAAGCTGATTTTTCTACAACACCTCCATAACCTGCCTAAGGTGGCATGAGTGTTCTTCCTTTCCCTTACTATAAACCAGAATATCATAAAAAAAAACTAACACAAATCTTCGGAGAAATGGTTTAAAGATGTCATTCATTAATCCTTGAAATGTTGATGGAGCATTGGTGAGCCCAAAGGGCATCACTAAGATCTCATAGTGGCCCTCATGAGTTCGAAATGCAGTTTTGGGTATGTCTTCCGGTACAAGTCTGATTTGGTGATAACCGGACCTCAAGTCCAATTTAGAAAAAATCATCAATCCATGTAACTCATCTAAAAGTTCATCAATAACGGGTATAGGGAGTTTATCCTTAACTGTCTCCTGATTAAGGGCCCTATAATCCACGCACAAGCGCCAACTACCGTCCGCCTTGCGCACTAAAATCACCGGGGATGAGAATGGGCTAGAACTCGGCCTAATTACTCCTATTTTCAATAAATCAGTCACAATCTTTTCGATCTCAGATTTTTGATAATAGGGGTATCGGTAAGGTCGAGTTGAGATAGGAAGGGTTCCCTCCTTGAGGATGATTTTATGGTCATGTTTCCTTGTGGGAGGTAATTCTGTGGGTTCTGCAAAAAATTTGTTAAATTCCTCCAGCAGGAGTTGCATTTTTGGGTCTAACGGTTGCTGTTTAGTGGAAACTGGAGTGGTAATCAATTGCAAAAACAGTCCCCTACCTTTACTAATGCTGTTCAGTAAGGCCTTCTTCCCCCCCTCAAACGAATAGCTACTTAACTTCATACCCAGCAGCTGAATTGGTTTCTCCCTCCAAGTGAACTTCATGGATAGTTTAGAGAAATCCCAAATGATAGGACCCAAGGTCACCAACCACTGGATTCCTAAAACAGCATCACACCCACCCAATGTAAGTAGGTAATAAGATGGGTAAAAGGAATTACCTTGAATTTTAGTGGTTGCCTCCTTACAAAGTCCTTCGCTATGGATGGTATCTCCATTGGCCACCTTGACTGACAGCCTTGCTGTTGAATCTACACATAACCTTGTTCTCTTGCTCACCGATGGGTCTAAGAAATTGTGAGTGCTCCCGGAGTCCACCAAAATCACCAGCTTCTCTCCCCCAATCGTTCCATAAATTCTCATAGTGTTTGAAGTAGGAGTTCATGTAATAGCATTAATCGAAATCTCAGGTTCCCCTTGGGCAGAAGGCAACCCTATCCCTTCCTCAAACTCCGTAGGATCATAAAAAACCTCCTCAGACTTCTCCCCTTCACCCCCTTCACACCCTTGCAACAAATACACCTTGGGGGATTTACATACATGGTTAGGGTGCCATTTCTCCTCACAATGGTAACATAATCCTTTTTTTCTTTTTTCATCCATTTGTGTAGAGAAAACCCTACGTAGAGGAGCTGTTTGTTTAGACCCCGTGGCCTCCCCTACTGAATGGTTTTTTTCTTTCCATGGTTTTATAGCTTTGTTTATACTAACCAAATACTCCTCTTGTATTCTTGCCAGGCCAAATGCTGCATTTAAGTTTAACGGATTCAGCAGACGAAGTGTAAGACGAATCTCATCCTTGAGCCCACTAATTAAGCAGCTCAACTTGTGAGCGTCTGGAAGCCCCTTGAGCCTATTCGAAAGTGCTTCAAACTCATCTTTATACGCTGCTACCAATGAAGTTTGCTTCAGCCTCTTTAGTGCTTCCATGGGGTCGTTGTACGCAGTGGTTCCAAAATGCGTTTGGAGGGCTTGAAGAAAGGTCTGCCAGCAAGTAAATTGCCCTGTATCTTCTGCATCTCTGTACCAAACCAATGCTTGTCCCTCCATGTGGTATGAGGCCATGAGTAGCCTTTGAGCTGGAGGTGTTTGATGAAAGTCAAAGTAGTGTGAGGCCTTAAATATCCACCCTTCTGGATCTGCCCCAGCAAAATGTGGGAAATCCAGCTTGATTCCCCTCGTTCCATACCTCCGATGATCCACATTTTCCGCTTCCATGTCTCCCTCTCGATGGGGTCCTCTGTTTTGATTAGCTACAACTGTACGCAGCATATCATTGGTTTGATTTTGGGTGGCCATCATAGCCCGCATCTACTCCCTGAGCTCCTGTATCCCTTGTTCATGTGCCTCAACTTGCCTTTGGATTGCCTCTTGTTGCTGTCTGGCTATCATTAGGAAAGGTGTCTCTTGATACCAATTGTTATGATGCTAGTTGTAGAAATGAGAAATGAATGGATAGGAGAAGTAGAAGACGAATCTGTAATGGAATTTTGGATAAACTTCCCTGAATAATACTGATGAAATGTAAGAAAGTTGGGTTTTCAAGGAACCCTAGCCTCCAATGTTCTGATTCAGACAATACAAGATAATTGATAAAAATTCCATAACTGTGCTGCCCCTGCTTATATTCCCTCAGCCCACTACTAACAAACTCTGACAATTCCCGTAACCATTACAAAATAGAAAGCAAATGATAGAAAGCAAATAACAGAAAGTAAAATTAGATAATGAAACGGTGCGTTCCTAAAGCCTTAAACGGTGTGTTTTCCCTCCTTGCTGTTGTGCGTTTTGGACTTTTCTTCCCTGTTGTAAACGACCCTGTATAACCCAAAGCCTTGAATGCCTTCCTCCTTCTCGAACTCCCAGTCTCAGACTCTCTTCGAATCCCTAACTCCACTTCATCTCAATTGTTATTCCTTGAGGTCATAACATGAGGACAGGCTGCAGTGATGCTGGGATGGCGTGGGTCGTGACTGAGCTAGAGGGTGATGCGCTGTTTGCAAAAAGGAGGAAAAAAAAATGCTGGGCTAAGGTCTCCCGTGGGAGGGCAGTGGCGGAAGCTTTCTTCGAATACCTATATATATAAATATATATAGGTGGATGAACAAGAAAAGAAAACCCTAGAGGAGGAGACGTGCGAGCGGATGAAGATGAGTTGTGTGTGAGCATGCGCGACGTGAACGAAAAAAAAAAAAAAAAAACTTACTGGAATTTAGAGATAAAGACCGAAAGAGAAGAAAACAAAAATGAAACATGCGGGAAAAAAAAATAAAAAGAATAAACTAAAACAAAATAAATAAAAAAAACAAAAACAAATTGAGCTTCATTGGGTCCGAGTGTTACATACCCAATTTCTCAAGTTCCTCATATAACTCTTCCAAAGAATTATGCAATTCCTCATATGAAAGATTCTCAATTGAAATGTGATAAAGAATTGTTATCTCAAGGTTATCTTTAGCCTTAAGACAAAGATTTGTCATTTCTTCATTAGTTGTTTTGCTATCTAAACTACTTGAATCATCATCTCATGTGGCTTTCGTTATTTTCTTGCCATTGTTTCAATCTTTCTTTAGAAGAGGACATTCCACCTTGATATGTCTGGGCTTATTGCATTTGTAATGGTTTTACCTGTATCTCTCTTGAAAACCTTTTTGAAGGTTTCCCTGAAAGAGCTTTATTTTTCTTTAAAAGTTTATGAAACCGTCTTGTTAACATAGCAAGTTCTTCGTCTTTGTCATCAGTTTCCTCATCTTCATCACTTTCATTTTTATGAGGAACAACTTTAAGTGCCAAGCTCTTCTTTAGCTTTCCTTCTTGTTCTCCTCTTTTCAATGTATACTCGTGGGTGATAAGTGACCTGATGAGTTCATATACCTCAAGTTTCGTAAGATCATTGGCTTCAAGAATCGCCGTCACTTTTGGTTCCTAGCATTTTGGTAGAGAGTTGAGAATTTTTCTTGCCAGCTCCAAGTTGGAATAGATGTTGCCAAGAGCTGCTAAGCTGTTTATAATGTTAATAAAACGAGTGTACATAGTGGAAATAGATTCATCATTAATCATACTAAACATTTCATATTTATGTACAAGAATGTAAATCTTTGACTCCTTGACTTACAAAGTTCCTTCATAAGTTACTTCCAACTTATCCCAAATTTCATTTGTCGACTTGCAAGTTATTATTTTATTGAATTAATTCCCATCGAGAGCACAATATGACAAATTTGTGGCCATTGCATTCAATGTTAGAGATTTCTCGTCTTCATGATCCAACTCTTCTTCTTTTATGACCTATACTCCATCAATAAATTTTGTTGGGATATAAGGTCATTTTACAACACTTCTCCAAATTTCTAGACCTTGAACCTAAAGAAATATTCTCATTCTACTTTTCCAAAATGTGTAATTGTCTCAACAAAATAGTGGAGGCTGACCACTAAATTGACATTCACTGAAAGTAGTTGCGATGTTAGCATAGGATCTTTAACTCAAAAGATAATTAATCTTACAACAAAGTCTTTGCTTTGATACAAATTATTGCCCAGATGACTAACCCAAGAGGGGGTGAATTAGGTTGTTTCAAAAAATTAATAATTATAAATCAACTACATAATGTAAAATGTGAATAAAATACTGAACAACAGTAAATAAAAAGAGTAAAGGTAAGAGAGATGCAAACTCAGTATTTTAATGAGTTTTAGCCTCACTACCTATGTCCTCGCCTTAAGCTACCCCTTGAGGATTTCTAAATTCAAAATTCAACCTCCTTCAGGTGGAGATAGAAACCTATTATACATATAAGCAATACCGCTTCAAAGAATCCTTGGAGAACACCTTCTACACTTACAATCACTTTACGAGTGGCGATTCAACTATTCCCCATGTAGAACTCCTACTCACTCAGAAGGGTTACACACACTCTTTTACTATTTATACAAGAGCTAATAGCGGGTAGATTATCAGAGTACACTCCTTAATGAGTCAAATGAAAACAGTACAATACAAACTATATCTTTTTCAAAATAAACAAGTGTTAAGACTCAATATTTAGAAAAGAGAGATTGAAAGCTTTTGATGAATGAATGTTGTGAAACTTGTAGTTGATGTCTTATGTTGTCATTTTTAAGATCTCAAATGAGCTATTTTTAGACATATGAGATTTCCTTTTCAAATTTCAAAATATTCAAATGTCAAAAAGGAGCATCACTCATTTTTCAAAATCTCAAATAAAAGTTTCTCATTTTTGTAATTGTTAAACACAACATCATTCACTTTTCAAACTTTCAAACCAAATCTTCTAGTTTTTGCATATGTCAAAAAGAGCATCAATCACTTTTCAAAATTTTTGAACAAAAGTAACTACCTTTTGCATATGTCAAAAATAGCATCAATCATTTTTTCGAATTTTCAAACATATCATGTAAATGTGAGATATGACAATCAATTATCTATCAAATTTTTAAAATTCAAACTTTTAATCATGTCATGCACATGTGAAAAATATAAATTGATGCTTTATGAAAATATATTGTTTTTGAGCCTTAACCATTTTTCGAATTTTGAAAGAGGTTTACAAAATTACTCTAACAGTTTTATTTGTAAGTTTGTTCCATTTCTTGCTTATGCTTGATATTTTGTAGTGCTTGGCTTCATTATGTGAATAACTTAAGCTTGAAACTCGCTTATGCTTGAACTTTTTTGTTATAATCAAAATTCATATGTAGACATGTAATTATATGATGCTTGAAACATTAGGTTCAACAAGGTTTAATGCTACTCACTTGAAATATAATATTCAATCGGTGTTGAGAGGCTATTAGATTGAAATCTTTTTTAGTCACTGTTCATCCCCAATAAGCTGTCAACAAAAATTAGATTGGAACTCTATTGATTTTCATTGTGCCAAAAAAATGGAGGGTAGGATTCATGCTAACCAGGGGCGGAACGAGGAATCTTTTTCTTGGGAGTGCCAATCGACGTAAATATAAGAGCATGTAGACTTATGTGATCTCCTTTTATATGAGTATATATACGTGTATTACCAATGATATATTAAAAAATCTTAGTAAAAAATTATTACTGAACTCATTCAAGTTTGATCAAATTATTAAAAAATTAAAAAATATTCCACATGCAAATACATCATAATGTACAAGTTAAGATAAAAATTAAGAGAACAAAAAATCATTTTCTTTGAATGTTGAGATTAAATGTTATAAAGTCTATATATATAATATAGATCGGAAATAGCATATTAATTAGCCATTAGAGATTTGTTGTCTTCACTCTAATTATTAACTTAATGATGACCTAGATATAACTAACAAAATCCATCAACATAAGGTGGTGGAAGACTCGAAAAAAAAAAGTGTAAAAAAAAAATGGAGAAATGACATTGTAAATTTACTAGTTATTCTTTTATATTTTATTAAAAGTGAATAGTAACTGATGCATAAATTTTTTTTTTTTTTTTAAATGGAGGGGACGTGACTCCAAACCACACATGTGATTCCGCCGTACATTGTTGCGTTGTGAGATGATGAGGAAGAGGACGATGATGAAGACGAGGACGAAGACGAGGACGAGTGTTTAGAGACTGGTTAACGGTAGGGACATAATGTTGTACTAAAAATAAAAAAATGGTACAAAGATTAGGCCCACAGTGCCACTTCAAACCAAAAATCCAAAAACAATGATACAAGCATTGACAGAAGTAGATCTTCTTTGCCTCTCCGTAAAATTGCTTGTACACAAACAAGAAACCCCACGAGTAACCAGTTTGCGGGATCGTTAAGCGGCCCGCCGACAAATTGACAAAACGATCGGAAAATTATAAATTTATTCCATTGGTCTACAATTATTTTACCAATATACTTAAAATGAAAGGTATAACTTAAAATTATTTTTAAATGAAGCGTCACAATTTGATTTAAAATGAGTTGTAAAATAATTATAATAAAATTGTATGTATATTATTATCCTTTGTCCATTAGGAGGCCAAAGTTTACGAAGAGAAAAAGCACTAAAGTTCTTCCCTTTTTTTTTGTCTACTCAATACTTATATTTAGAGGTGTAAAAAAAAAATAGAAAAAGAAAATTTGGCGTAATATAAACTTATAAATTTTAATTTTAAACATAAACATTAAATTTATAATTTTATAATATAAAATTAATATCACATAAAATTTTAATTTTAAACATAAACATTAATATTAAGTTATTAATATAAACTTACTTTTTATATATATCAATGATAAATACATTTTTGACATAATAAATATTCTTTTTGTAAATACAGTTTTACACATTTGATTATATATACTCATATAAAAAGTCTAGAATTCATATAGACTATAGTTAAATTCAATAATAGACTAGTATGTGTTAATTATTATAAAATAATGTATATATAGTACAATATAAATAGACTAATAGTTCAGTATATGTAAACATCATATTATTACTAACATTAATAATCCGCAAAACCAAAAGATTGAACTGGATTGGATTGAAACTGGAAAAATCGAAAGTTTCAATTTCGGTAGTAAATCAGTCCGATATCAATTCTTAAATTTTTAAAACCAATACATACCGATTCAGTTCTAAAAAATATACAAAACAGTCTGGTTATACTTTGCTTATATTGTCCTTAATTAGGAGGTTTTCAATATAATCGAAGACTTACTATAAATTATTATTGCATGTGTTAACGATGGCAGAATCGCAAGGAAGAAGAAGGCGTAACTGCCTTGGGTGTGCACAGGAAAGGCAAATAACAGAATGCAAAGAACGTGGGAATAATTTGTGAAATGGAAAATTTTATTAATCTTTCACGTACATGTGCTATTTATAGCCACAAAGAATCAAACAAAATAATGAATAAACAAAATGTATTTACAGCTTATCAAATGGAATTATATTCTTCATAACACGTCAATCTGGAGACTTTTCTTCTTCTAACTTCAACATCCTCCCTCAAGATGGAGAGTAAATATTGATGACTCCCATCTTAAGCAGTAGAAGATTAAATGTGGGAGAATGTAAAGGCTTGGTGAGCAAATCAGCTAACTAAAACGAAGAGAACACATGCTCAGTTTTCACTTGTTCGGCTAAGATTTTATCTCTAACTAGATGACAGTCTAGTTCGATGTGTTTCGTGCACTCATGAAACACAAGATTCGCGGCAATGTGTAGAGCAGCAAGGTTATCGCAGTATAGAGTCGCAGGTGCTTCAATATTGATCCGCCAGTTGCTGAGTAAGTAACGCATCCAAGTCAGGTCACAAACTACGACAACCATTGCTCATTATTTTGACTCTGCAGAGGACCTGGAAATCATGTGTTGTTTCTTTGACTTCCATGAGACAAGAGAATTTCTAATGAACACACAAAATCCGGTGGTTGATCGGTGAGTGTCTGGGCAATTCGCCCAGTTGGCGTTAGAGTATGCTACTAGGTCCATAGTTGAACTGGCGAGGAGAAAAATACTCGGCCTTGGGGTCTCTTTGACATATTTAAGGACCTTGGTCACTGCATCATAATGTGGGACACGAGGAGTGTCCAAAAACTGGCTGAGGAGATTGACGTTGTAACTCAAATCTAGTCGTGTATTAGTCAAATAATGTAGCTTGCCAACTATCTTCCGATAAAGGGAAGGGTCATGAAAGAGTGCACCTTCATCCTTGCTGAGTTTGAGGTTTGGTTCCATTGGCAAGGGAGAAGGCTTAGTTGCCAAGAGACTAGTCTCAGATAATATGTCTAGCGCATATTTGCATTGGCAAAGTTGTATGCCAGCTTTAGAACGACCTACTTCCATTCCGAGTAAGTATCGCAATGATCCCAGATTTTTTATCCAAAACTTGGTTTCTAGAAATTACTTTACAGCAATGCTTGAATGTGAGCCTGACCTCATGAGTATGATATCATCGACGTACACAAGTAAGGCGATGAATGATGTAGGCGTATACTTGGTGAAGAGGCTATAGTTCGCCTTTGATTGTATGAAACCAAATTCATATAAGGTTGAAGCAAGTTTCGTGTTCCACTGGCGGGATGCTTGACACAGACCATATAGACTTTTTTGCAAGCGACAAACTCAAGTTGTTTTGGCTGCGGAGTGGCCGAGAGGTGTTTTCATATAAAGTTCTTTATCAAGATCACCATATAAGAAGGCAGTGTTGACGTCAAATTGTTGAAGATCCCACCCTTTGATGGTAACAACAGCAAGAAGACATTGAATTGAAGCCAATTTAGCAATAGGTGAGAAAGTGTCGTGAAAATCAATACATTGGCATTAGGTAAAACCCTTTGCGACTAGTCGAGCTTTAGCTCGTTCCACTGTGCCGTCGGCTCTGAACTTGTACTTGTAAATCCATTTGCGTGTTTAGCTGGCATGTTGACTTCAGGAGTTTATGTCAATGCATGAGCGTGGTACAAAAGCTGTAATACATGTCAATTTGAAATTTCAGCCATTCCAATCGTTTATTATAGTTAGAGTCATCAAAATTGGAAGGATGTGTTGGGAAGATAGATTTGCCAAAGGAAAGCCGCTCTGAATGGAATGGCTCATGAAAGTTACTTGCATTTATTGCGATGTGTGCGCCGAAAGGAATCAATGTAAAGTTGGTTAAAGGGACCACACGTGCATACAACAAGAAAAAATTAATAAAACCCAATAATAAGAATCGAGAAAAACAAATAGTGAAAGAGAAGGGGATTATGATCGAAGCTGGTAGATATTGGGAGAGGAGTTGTGATAGAGTGGAGCAGGAGAAATACCAACCAATTAAATAAAGTGCCTACTGATAGGAGGACACCAGGAAGGGAGAGGCTCTTTCCACTCCTTAGAGCATGGAAGTTCTAGTGGTGGGAAAACCCAGTTATACGCAGGAGGGCCCCGATAACAACATCCTACGTGGAGTTAAATGCACCGCTTTGGAGTAAATAAAACGGTGCGTTTAGTTGAAGCCGAAATTGCGTAAATCCCTCAATGAAATGGTGCATTTCACATTTCCACTAAAATTGGTCTCTCTCTCTCCCAACTCTCTCTCTCCTTTGTCCTCTCTGTGTGTGACTCTCATTCCCAACCCTAACCCTAATGCGACAGACCCTTTCTCCTATATGCTGGAGGATTTTGCTCAAAGTTCGACGCCATCCTAAGTAACTCACTACTCCAATCTCAGATTACTTCTTTATTTTCAAATATTTTTCCCTTCGTTTCTTTTGATTCTTCGACGGCTATGTACGTATTCTTGTCTGCATCTATGGTTGCTTGAAAATGGTGGTAGATTGGTTGTGATGTGCTAGAATTTTTTCTCGCTATTCCTCGTTGTTATATGAATTACAATGTGTACATATCAACAACCAGTTCAAAACGGAAGTCTTGTAATTGAGTTTGCTACATAACGACAACCAGAAAATCTGAACTATTGTTCTCCGTCCGCAATATCATCTCCTTCTTAGTAATAGTTTCTTCTCCTTCCCTTATCTCTTCCCAAGTTCTTAGTTTTTCCTATCTTATGTTCTTATGAATTTTATTGGTTCCTAAATCAGGCCTTTGATATTGCACAATTTGAATATGTATGTAGTTCGGTAATCTTTAAAACTCAAATTATTTTCATTTAATTTGTAATCTTCCAACTAATGAATTCAAATTGGAAGAGTAGAGGGATGGTAACCGAAGTAAACAGGTTGAATGCATTTAGTTTGTAATCTTCGAACTGATGAATTCCACTTGCTCGATATTGATCGTAAGTTACTGGGAAAAGTAAAATGATGGGGGGGATTAGTGGAAAGCCCCTACAATCAATAAATCAAATCCTCTTGATTTGGGAAAAAAAAGTAGAATGATGCAAATTAGTGGAAAACCTCAAATAATTTGCATTTATTAAAGCAAAATCACAATCTCTCAGGTTTATATGTTGTTTGCAAAAGTATTACACTTGGTTTAGGTTGAGCACAATTTATTTCACAAACCTTTTGCCTTTAAATAGCATACATGTTCTCAAACATATTGGCAACAAATAGCTTCAAGTGATTGCCTCATATGCTAGTATTATTTTTCTTCCATTTGGCACTAGTTCCATTACAAAATAAATTAAGGTTTCATTTATTTGTCAAGTTCTTATTTGTTTCCATGGGCACTTATAAAATTAAATGAAGACTCTTCATTCAATTCCCAAAAAAAAAAAAAATTCAAAAGTGAATTTCGATTTTCACTTTAGATGTAGTGTGGGGAGGCTAATGTCCACTAGTTATGGTTGGTGAAAGGTCAATTCACTTTGTTTCTAAAGATTTCCCCCAGGAAAGGTTGGTTGGAAAGAACTTGTCATTTTGCACATTTGAAATTTGATAGCAAATTGCTAGTGAAAGGGTGAAGAGTCTGTAATTGTTGTATGGTTTATTGTTGACATTCATTTCAGATATTATAAATCTCTTCCACCCATGACCAAGGCTTGTGGAACACGGCTTCGTTTGTTTTCACAACTCCTCTCAACTCATCTCATCTCATTTACTCATTACAACTTTATCAAATTTCTATATAAAATAAAATAAACAATTCAACTTTTTTAAATCTAAAAATAAAAATAATATTAAAAAAATATATTCTAACAATATTTTATTCAACTTTTTAATTTTAATCTCAACTCATCTTTTTTATTATTATTATTATTAAAGAGAAGGTAGTCACATGTCCAATAGTGACCTCTGCCCAAATTTATTAATGAGCCATCACTTGTTGCGGAAGAAAACTATGGTAACAATCATAGTACTTGGCATTTACAAAAAAAAGTTTAAAATAAAGAAAATAAATACCCAAGTACTCAAACAAAAACCAAAAAAACCTATCAAGCCTAACTCTAACCAAAATCAAATTACACTACCGAATTTACATCCTGACATTCAACACTTTCAAATCTGAGGTAGACCACATGCATCTGTTCTGATGATCCCTTTCAACAAATGTGGAAGCTCCGTTTGACTTACCCAAACATGAGAAACACCACTACTTCCTAGCCGTGCCAAAAAATCGGCAACCTTATTTCCTTCCCGATATATATGACTAACATAAAAATTTATCTCTCCCAACATTTTAACTATTTCTTCCCAAAAGTCATCTAGATACCAAGTACATATTTCATTCTTAATTCAATTCACTACTATTAAAGAATCCATCTCAATGATAAGATTATCGAACCCCCATTGTTTACAATGTTTAAGACCTACCCATAGAGCCATAACTTCCGCAAGATTATTACTACCATGCTCATATGACTCGGAGAAAGCATTTAACACATTCCCGAATTCATTCATGACTACTCCTCCTGCACCCAACATTCCCGGATTATTTAGGCTACTTCCATCCACATTCATTTTAAGCCACCCTCTGTTTGGCTTTGCCCATCTGACTACCTTAAAAACTTCCTTCTTTCTTGCAATAATAGGTAAATTCAAAGATTTTAACACCTTAAAATCATTATCCACTAAGCGAGAAGCCTTACTAATTTTAATACCAACCCAATGAATCCAATACTTAACCCATCTCCATAAAACATGAACCTTTTCTTTCTTACCTTCCATCCTGACTTTACATCTCCACCTCCATAAGTTCCAGGAAATTATCACCGGAATAAAACCAATTAGCTTACCAAGTCGTGATGATTTTGATGCTCTCCTAAACCAAGCCTCCACTGTTGCTTTCCAAGACCGAATAGGGACAAACGGAATGCCCAACATGTTTGAGCTAAATTTCCAAATGACTGCCGCTATGTACCCACTATACAACACATGATTAATCTCTTCTATAGCACCTTGTCGACAACACTCACACTTGGACACTAAAGGCACTCCCAAATTCCTTATACGGTCATCCACACTCAGATTTGAATTCAAGGCCTTCCACATAAACACAGAAAACTTTTTATGAATTGCAACATTCCATATCCAATCTATCCATTCATATTTATGGTTGCTCTCCCGAACAAGACTCCAGGCACACCTAGAAGTAAAAGAACCCTCCGAATTACCCAACCAGATAAGCTTATCTTCTCCTATCCTTTGACCCTTAAATTCATTTACAATTTTTGCAGCTTTTCCAGACCCTACTAACTGTTCCAGATTATTCAAATCCTAGCTATTATTCATCGTAACCTAGTTCACTTTCAAATTCAAATCACCCACAATCAAGCAACTCTCCCTCAAAGGACAAGAACTCATCCACTTATCCTTCCAAAAGTATACATTTCCCTCATGAATTCTCCGCTTAGAATGCAAGAGAACAAAAGGCAATTCATTAGCTACAGATTTCCAGAATCGGGTTCCTCTTGTTGCATTAATTTCCAACGGATGCACACCATGCATATACTTTGCAAAAAAATACTTTTGCCAAATAGAATCAGAACATCGGAGGTTCCAGGCAAATTTAGAATGTAACGACCTTTGAACATCACTTAATTTCCTCAACCCAAGCTCTCCCTCATCCACTGGATTACAAAATTTCTCCCATTTAATCCACTTTTTCTTAGGATTCCCATTAACTGAACTCCAGAAAAAGGTACTCAAAATCTTATTAATCCGTTGCTTTAGCATCTCTTGTTAATCATACATTGAGTAACAACCCAATGTGCAGCTGTGGGAAACAAGTTGTACTGAAAATTTCAAATACTCTAATAAATCCGGGGTGAGCATTCTTTGGGTATCCATGTACAACAAAGAGGTAGATGCAATTAATAGTACTTGCGTGTTTATGTTTACATATTAATGTTTTATTCAAAATTTTGACATCAAACATACTTGATTATTTATGTATAATCAGGAATTACCACAATGTAAATATTTCAAATGGGTAGATAGTAGTGAATACAAAGAGCAAGCCCTTGTATAGAGAGAAGCAAAAGTATTAAGAAAAGACTTTACAATGATTTACTTGTAAACCACTTCGTGTGTATTGGCTAATATCCATAGTTATTTACTTGTATTTGATAGGCTCAAAGTGACGAGGACTTTGTATATTTATTTGATAGAAACTTAGCGTTTGTAAGTCGAGACTTTACAATTACGTACTTGAGACTTTATTTGCAATTAGTCAATCTCAAGACTTTATTGTGCTTTAATATGCATTGTTTATTAACAAAGTATGTATCTGCGTGAAAAGAACTTGCCAATAACCCACCTTGGATTGATCGGAGTAGTGTTTTGGCTGACAAATATTGGTCAGAATATTTGACAGGACTAAATTACAGGTTTATGGATTTACTTTTTTTCACCTGGACATATGGAGCAGTATCAAACTCAGCATCACATAAACTCATACTAACTATATTCAATCAAATTTACATAAATTGAGTATTTGGATACAAAGTCCAATTTACATAAATAGAGTACTTGGATACAAAACGTGAGCTTAAACAACATTTTATCCTCAACAACAGCAAATTTTATATTCCAATTTCATGTTCAGAGACAAGCTGAGCAAGCTAGTTTATCTCCATGCAAGCTCGAGCATCTACACTCAGTTCATTCTAACATTCTCCCTAGCGGCTTGTATATTGATATTGATTCAAACGTTTTACCCTTATCAACGCATGCAATCAGTCGAAATGACAAACTTTTCCAAAATATATTGTATACACCATTACCTTGATCAGACCATGAATTTGCATATATAGGTACCATTACAATGTTTGGTTAGCTATATAATTAAATCTTAACTTCTTAAGTTTTAATATGCCGTCCGGCGTCACACTTTCCCTTCAAAATTCAAATATTATATAAGAAAGTTTTTATGCTGACCATAATACTCTCTTTACTAACTACCTCGACCTTAAGATTTTATGCCAAATATTACAACCAAAACCGGACACTTGAAAGGCTATAATATTCTCATCCCATTTCTCCAAAATGGACAAATTATGCATGTATAATATTATGCCACCCAACTCAAAACAAATGGATTCAAAATTTCGTTTTGCCTTCCAGGAAATTTCACAAACATCATGATAGCACATGCAATTATCCCACAGTCCCAAAGTCAGAGAAAAGATAAACAGAAGAAAAAGCTTCTAAGCGTCTTACTAGGTTGCGGTTTGGATAGTGAGATGTGATGAGATATTTTTAAATAAAAGTTGAAAATTGAATAAAATATTGTTAGAATATTATTTTTTAATATTATTATTATTTTGAAATTTGAAAAAGTTGAATTATTTATTATATTTTATGTGAGAATTTAAGAAAATTATATTGATGAGAAGAGATGAGATGAGATGAAATAAAACACTCTCGCTATCCAAACGGGGCAGGAAAATACTTAAGTCTCGTTTGGTTACGCAGTTCAAATGAGATGCGGTGAGATGTTTTGTTGAAAGTTGAATAAAATATTATTATAATATACTTTTTTGTATAACCAAACCAACCCTTAATTTCAAAAAAAAAAAAAACAATCATAATTGAGTAAGGGAATCCAATATTAATTTCCAGCTTGATTTCTCTATTTTTAAAAAGAAACATATTTTACACCTTGAAAATTGATATAAATGATTAAACCTAAATTATTAAAATTTAGATATTGTAACATGGACTTATCAGTTTTTTGCTTTTTGCTTTTTTTAAAAAAAATACTCTCTTTCAATTCTAACCATTTAAATGGTGAAAGATATGACAGTACAACACATTTTCAAAATTTGATCTCGATAAATAGTATACATCATAAAAAGTGAGCGAGTCAAAATTTTGCGGGTATAAAGCATAATTAAATGAATATGGACAAATATAAGTTGATATTATACTACTATAAGATTTCTACAATAATTTAAATAAATAAAAAAACTAACCCCTAAAGATTAGCTTAAGTGGTTAATGCCTTGGGCTTATGGGTATGCTTTCTCCTATGTTTAAGGCTCAAATTCTCTTGAATACAAACAATTTCTAAGAACTATAAGATCGAGGGTTTTCCAACCTATGTACTCTCGAAATTAATCGTTACGCTATTCCGGACACCCGATGTCACTAAAAAACAACCCATTTATCCTTTATGAGCTCTCATATTTTGATACTGTTATATGATTGTTTCATTACCAATGTTACTAAAAACAGCTCTCTAATTTTAGGCAGAGAAAGTTCTTTTTTCTTCTTTTTTTTTTTTTTTTAATTTTTGTTTTTTAATGGAGATAGCTGCATGTGGATACATGAACGGGGGTAGTTTTGAAAGTTGAGATAACTTTTTTACACGTTGGACTATTTTTATGCAAATAATTTTTTCGGTGCAACAATAAAAATAATTAACGAAGCCGAGCACACAATATTTTTGTAATGCGTACAATATGAAAAACATTTCAAAATATGATATTGTAAATCCATTTTATTTTAAGAAATTCCCAAGGCTGCCACTTTAGCCTCATGAGTTTGCTCCCTCAAACTTATCACTAGTGCAATTGCACTTCTTCTTTTTCTTTCAGATATTTTTTTAAATATTTTTAAATATTTTTAATAAAAAAATATATCACCTCACTAATAGTCATTTTCTTAATCATTAAAAAAATAAAAAATAAAATAAAATACTCAAATGATAACTTTAAAGGAATAAGCTCACGAGGCCAAGTATCATTTTCCTATTACAAATATCTATAAACTTTGTAAAAGGTTGGAAAGCAGCTAGGAAATAATGTTTACTTGATAATTAATGAATTTACTTTTTTATCCTTCTTATATCTTTTTTCATTTTGGCTGTAGGGTGGCTTGTAATAGATCATGTCTAATGCTAGGGTTTTTCAACCATTATCCTCTCTTTGTCATAGACTTTCTTTTCACTACCAAACCAAAATCTGAAAAATGATAATTTTTATTTTCTTGTCAGCCACTGCTTCACAGTTCAGTTGGATCAAAATATGAGTTTTCAATTTAAAAGCTGACATGGTTCGAAGACTTTAATCTTTTTTATTTACTTTTCCAGTTTTGGTTACCCTTAATTTTCTTCTAACTCCACTTTTTGTTGTTTCATTTCTGGCTTTTGTGTTTTTGATGCTGAGGAATTGAAGGAGAAGAATATTTTTGATGTGGTGTTTTAGTTTTTGTAGTGTTTTAGAGAGTAGAAACTTGTGTTAATTCTACGTTTAGATGTTGAGATGAGTTGAATTGAGTTGTGAATAGTAATATTTTATAGATTCTATTGAGATGGGTTTAACTTTTTTTAGGTTAAGATAGATTTAACATTTTAGGTTGAAATATATGAAGTAGGTTGAGATGAGTTTAACTTTTTTATGAAAAGTTGAAAAAATAATGGGTCTCATCAATGATTAGTTTGAGATGAGTTGAATTTAATTCAACAACCAAACTTAATATGATTTGGACTATTTGAAGGGAACGAATCTTGAATCCAGCACTACTGAAGGTTACTCCATCCTCTTCAAAGTGACCTCTTTTACTCATTAAATAATGAATTAACTCTCATAAAAGTTCTTAAAACTGAGGATCCCGTTAAGAAAAATAACTTTTCTTGTGGATTCCTTTTCTTTCAAATGACTGGCAGGCTCAAAACTTGTATATAATATTACTCTTTAATCATAAATTGTCATTTTATTCTCACTTAAATAAATTTTGACTAAATACAACTCATTTCCTATTTTGAACTTTCATGAGGGAATGTTCAGATAATGAGA